>NC_134878.1:25924201-25934201 GCF_041734735.1 Babylonia areolata
CACGGCAGGGGTGTGACGCGGAACTGATGCAGACACTGTTCTACAGCACGACGAGTGGGGAGGGGGGGGGGGTGGGGGGAGGGGGGGGGGGCAGTCCGTACCGTCCATCATCCTCACGGCATCAGTGTGTCAGTGGCATTTCAGGGAACATGCTTCTGGCAATCAGTAAAAGAAAGAAATAAACGAATAAAAAAAGAAGAAGAAGAAGAAGAAGTAAACACATTTAAACTAAAAATATGGAGTTTTGATCAAACACACACACACACACACACACATACAGAGGTGTGCACGCGCGCGTGCGCGCGCGCACACACACACACACACACACACACACACACACACACACACTTCACATATTTCATTTCATTTCAACCCTTTGGGATTATGTGGAAGATTACAAGCAAGTGAACAAAAGAACAAAATAGAAATAAAACACACACACACACACACACACACACACAACACACACACACACACACACAGATAACAAAATAAACACGAAACACACACACACACACACACACACACACACACTGGCAGAGACCGACATAAAGAGAGAGAGACACTGAGATGGACAGACTGAGACATACAGACAGACAGACAGACAGACGGCCAGACAAATGTTGCTTTTAACACCATCACACATGTATCTATGCGTTGCTGGCGTTGGTGATAGTGTGAGGGTTGTTTTTTTTTTGGACGAGTCGAAGGTTTCACGGATGAATATGCAGTGCGCACGTGACAGAACCCACGACAACAAAACGAGTTCGAATTCAAACCGAGGAATGTGGTTGTGGCAATACAACACAATGCAATACGATACGATAAGATACCACCTACCTAACTTAATGACATTTGACTAAAAAAAAATTTAAAATAAAGGTTATCAATGCGACAGTAGATTCATAACTGAGGAGGTTACCACGAATCTCCATGATTTTGAAAAGAACTGTTGTCCTTGTTTGGTAAGAAAAATGCTGAAAGGTGTATCACTCTCACATCTTCTTCTATAATTATTGTGAGCTGTTTCGTTATTAACCCTTTCACCGCCAGTCAAATTAGAGTACAAAATTCCCTTGTGGTATAAACACAGAAAGGACAGTTGCTAAGAATAGCTGGGGATTCCCCCTGCGATGTATAGAAAATATGGCCTATCCTACCACCGAACATTAAGAGCAGTAGGTTCATGGATAACAAACCAATGATTAGTCACCTTTCAGTGACATGGGTCCTCTACCACGCCTGTGCATAAATGCGAGCTTGGTGGTGAAAGGATTAAACCAAAGACCAAAGTAGTCTCCTTCAGAAGGTGGGTCTCTTTGATTAAATCACTGTTCCGAACACCGGCTCAATGAACGCTTCATGACTGTTTTACGATAAATTCAATGTCAACTTGGGCGTTGATACCACAGAGGCATTTTATTTTCGACCGGATGACTCCACTATATTCTGTCTCATATTATTCTTAAAACACTTCACCACTGTACGGAATAGTGCACGCGCTGATACGCGCGAGATCAATCCGTATACGGACGGAATTCGACCGACTGCACCTGCGGATAGCTAGCTAAAAAAATTTGTTTCTTTTTAACCCTTTCACCGCCAAACTCGCATTTATGCACAAGCTAGGTAGAGGACCCATGACACTGAAAGGTGACCAGATCATGGGTATGCTATCCGTGAACCTACTGCTCTTAATTTCGGTGGTGGGTCAGGTCATATTTTCTACATATCGCAAGAGGAATCCCCAGCTATTCTTACTCACCATCTTTTCTGTGTTTAAAGCACAGGGGTATTTGCACTCTAAACTGACTGGCGATGAAAGGGTTAATGCGACAGTATTGTTGAGCATCACCACAACCTGTGTGTTTATTCCGTCTACACCCCCTACCCCCTTCCTTTCACCCCCTTCCCCGGCTCTCTGCTCTCCCGCTGTGTTGAAGGGGGTGTATAGCTTCCGCTTTGTCTGTCTCTCCGTCTGGACAGCGATATACTCTCATTTTTCTCAGCTGATGATCAAACCACCATTTGGGCAACACATGCAAACCCATAGTGAGTGAAATATAACGAATAAACATGGATTGACAAGCAGTCTTACTCTTCCATCCAAACAATTATGATGCGAAAACTTTTTTTTCCCCTTTTTTTTTCTTTCGATACCAGATGAATGTTGATGTGCACACAATTTTACGAGCCAGCCGAGTACCCTAGGTGCATAAATAAGAGTGTGCATCCACGACCAGGTACACCCTGACCCACACCTGAGACACTGAACAACAGTCATCGATTCGACCTGTGACAAGAGAACAACCTGACCGTTTGGGCCATCGCCAATAGGTCGTTAAGCCACAAAGCCCGGGTATAGGTTCTGTGGTTAAGCTTCCATTCCCCACTTCAGGCACGATTCGGCCCCCCTGTAAATCTCTCTCTCTCTCTCTCTCTCGGTGTGTGTGTGTGTGTGTGTGTGTGTTATGAATTCAAAATCCCTTGCGACGACAAAATTTCCATTCGTCACCCACCCCTTCACGTCAGTGTTGTCAAGACAGTGACAGACAACTCCCCCGCTTTCTACACTGTCCTGTGACAAGGCCAGTACCGCCGTCCATACCGAGCTGAATGGGGCTAATGAGCTCCATGTCCATACCTCCTGAGAGAGTGGTGACGCCAAGTTAAGGTCGAAAGTTAAGTGACGGACGATCAAAAGACGAAGTCCTGTGCAATCCATGAGCTCCCTCCCTCCCGCAGTGACTTCGTGCATCACACATAGTAAGTCGGCCATCTGCACTGCACATGGGGGAATGTGGAACACAACAGGATTTCCATACCGGATGACTTACCCTATATTTTCTTCTCCTTCTTCTTCTTTCTTTTTTTCTTTCTTTGGTTCTTTTTCCCTCATCGCAAATCGTTAGTTAATTTTAAAACAAAAATAAAAACACAACAACAACAATAACAGAAGTCTAAACAGATGAGAAGAAGAAGAAGAAGAAGAAGAAAAGAAGAAGAAGAAGAAGAAGAAAACACCATGTCCACAGGACACCTCGACTGGCTTTTTTTTTTTTTTTTTTTTTTTTTTTTTTCATCAGTGCAGCTTGTTTCGTTTCCCATTTCTTTAAATCTGTTTTTCATCGTGGAGGACTTTGTTTGGATTTATTTCAAATCAGACCAGTTCGAACTTGAATCAGTAACGACATATCCCTTGATACTTAAAAAGACCAGTATGACATTTGTAGCTTGTTGTAATGTTGTTTGCACTGGGGGAAAAAAAACTACTGTTTGTAGGATAACCTCGGGAGACCTGTGTGGCCATTGGGACAGTGAGTTCATATCCACTCTGTCTAAGGCTCGGAATAGCAAGTCGGGGCCCAATCCTCGCCTTCCGCCGCGTTTATCCTTTCCCATGTACCCCATCCACACAGACTGGGTGGAGTGAGTAACATCGGAGTAGAGCGCCTTTCCCAAGGACACAACACCATGCCCAAACGGGGGCCTGGAACCCTCAATGGTCACTGGTGAACGCTGGATCAGAAGTTCAATGGCTAACCGATACTGGAACGGCGCCCTCTTCAGAAGGCCGCTCGGTGTTTTACGTCGTGCCGGATGGTGTGAAACACGACAGAGGACAGGTGGCGTGAGTCCACAACTTCTTCTTCTTCTTCTCTTTCTTCGTCGGCTTCTCTTTCTTCTTCATAGTCAACTTTTCTCCTCCTCCTTCTTCTGCTTCTTTTTCTCTTCATCCTTCTCCTCTTCTCCTCCTCCTTCTCTTTCTTTTCGTCAACTTCTCCTCCTCCTTCTTCTCTTCTTTCTACTGCTTCTTCGTCTTCCCCCCCTCCTTCTAGTTATCTTTCTTCTCCTCTGTCTTCTTTTCTTTCTTCTTCTTCTTTGTCCTCTTCTCTTTCTTCTTGGTCTTCTTCTCTTTCTTCTTCTTTGTCTTCTTCTCCTCCTCCTCCATCTACTCCTTCTCTTTCTTCTTCTTTGTCTTCTCCTCCTCCTCCTCCATCTACTTCTTCTCTTTCTTCTTCTTTGTCTTCTTCTCCTCCTCCTCCTCCTCCATCTACTCCTTCTCTTTCTTCTTCTTTGTCTTATTCTTCTCCTCCTCCTCCATCTACTCCTTCTCTTTCTTCTTCTTTGTCTTCTCCTCCTCCTCCTCCATCTACTTCTTCTCTTTCTTCTTCTTTGTCTTCTTCTCCTCCTCCTCCACTTCTTCTCTTTCTTCTTCTTTGTCTTCTTCTCCTCCTCCTCCTCCATCTACTCCTTCTCTTTCTTCTTCTTTGTCTTCTTCTCCTCCTCCTCCACTTCTTCTCTTTCTTCTTCTTTGTCTTCTTCTCCTCCTCCTCCTCCATCTACTCCTTCTCTTTCTTCTTCTTTGTCTTCATCTCCTTCTTCGTCTTCTTCGTTCATGGGCTGCGACTCTCACGTTCACTCGCACGCACGTACGAGTGGGCTTTTGCGTGCATGCATGACTGTTTTTACATCACTGTCTAGTCCGCCATACTCCGCTTTCAGAGGTTTTCTTCTCCCTCTTCTTCTGTCCCGTTGTCTCAAGACCGTGGGGGCATAACAGTGTCTACCTCCACCCCACCCCCCCACCCCCATCCCTCCCCGTGCCCACCCACCCCCAAGAACTGCACCTGCCCTCCTTTGTACGCATTAGTTATTAATGTGTTCAGTCCTGTCTGTACTAATATATGAGTCACACTGAGCGTGGAAACCTTGTGTGGAAAAAAAACAAAAAGCACGTTGAACTGGATTTTGTTTCCGGAAGCCTACTATATTAATATCTAATGCGTGCAAAGGAGATCGAATGGTGATGGCCAGTGAGCATCACTGTGTCAAATCAGGGGAGAGGGAAAAAAAATGTGCTGTGCAGTTGACAAACACTGTCTAACCTTATTTTGTTATATCTATTTCTGTAATTTTTACCTTTGTTTTCAAGTGATTTTGCCTTCGGAAATTTTAGTCTTGTGTAGTAAAAAAAAAAAAAAAAAAAGGGACTTCGAAGCTGGGCTGTCAGTAATTCAATTTAGGCTTTTCTTGGCTTTTTTTTTCTCTCGTCTTTTCGCGTCCACAGCAATCATTCCAATATGCCTCTGTCTATGGAGAAAGAAAGGAAAAGAAGAAGATGGTAATGATAAGAGAGAGAGAGAGAGAGAGAGAGAGAGAGAGAGCTATGAAAAAGTCTGATCGAAAGAACCTATTAACTGCACACTGCTGCGTGCTTCAGCTTCTGAGCCTGGACGCATTTATGTTATCTATCTTGTTTCGTTTGGGGCTAATGTTTTGTAGATACCTATGGTATCTTTGCTCAGTGACGATATCACAGAAGACGAGATTCTACAGAGGTGTGGTTATTGCTAGTTGAAAACTGGGGCTAATGTTTTGTACATACATATGGTAGCTCTGTTCAGTGACGATACCACAGAAGACGAGGTTTAACTCAATCAGTACGGCCAGTCCTCTCTTCTCCTCTACACAGAACCCTCGGATGTCCAGTGGGTGTCTGAATGACCCAACCTTTAGCTTCCGTCGTCAGACTTGTGGTATTCTTTGTCAACATTCACGTCTTCAGTATAAGAGCCTTCCGCTTGCAATATTTTGATGATGGTAATTGGGGAGAAACACTGTTAACGTCGTCTCTTTCGCCGTTCGTATGGAAAGAGTTAACCGAGGTGTGGTTATTGCCAGTTGAAAACTGACCTATGGTAGGCTCTCAAGGCCTGACCAGCATGTTGGCTTCACCAGTTGTTGGACAGGCTTCTGTTCCCCCTCACCATGCGTTGGACAGGCTTCTGTTCCCCCTCACCAGTCGTTGGACAGGCTTCTGTTCCCCCTCACCATGTGTTGAACAGGCTTCTGTTCCCCCTCACCATGCGTTGAGCAGGCTTCTGTTCCCCCTCACCATTCGTTGGACAGGCTTCTGTTCCCCCTCACCAGTCGTTGGACAGGCTTTTGTTCCCCCTCACCATGCATTGAACAGGCTTCTGTTCCCCCTCGCCATGCGTTGAACAGGCTTTTCTTCCCCCTCACCATGCGTTGGACAGGCTTCTGTTCCCCCTCACCATGCGTTGAACAGGCTTCTGTTCCCCCTCACCATTCCCCAGAAACCCCATTCCCCACGCCACCCCCCTCCCCCCCCCCCCCCCTTCATTTTTTTTTCTTTTTTTTAAGTAGTTGTGGTGTGGCATAGTATGGATCAGTCCGCTCGATTTGACCACTGAGTGAAAATGAAACTGACATTGGAACAGGCATTACCACGAGCACGCACTTACAATGACTTTTAGGACAGATAGAGGGTGGCACTAAATATGAACATTTAAAATAGATAGAAGAACAGTAATGTAAACTCACTTCATCGGCTTTGTAAAGGGGAAGTCGTCAATTTAACAAAAGAATCAACTGATAATGAATGTTAAAACAACAACAACAACAACAACCAAAAGCATCAACGTTCCCAGTGACAAAACGTCTGTGACACACTTTCTTGTCAGGTTTGTTTGTGTCAACAACCGCATTTTTGTGGTACAGTATTCGCAACCTTGTGCACATGCCAAACCATAGAAAAAGAGATAAGTGTTTGTTGTTTGGTTGTGTGTGTGTGTGTGTGTGTGTGTGTGTGTGTTTCAGTGTGTATGTGCGCGCGCGAGTGTGTGTGTGATTGGAAAGAAACAAAGCAACCCCCTTTTAACTTCTACTTCAATGTATAAATGTATTTTCAGCAAATGCTGATCAAAACTGGCGAAACGAAAGTATCCTTATATGTGAAAAACACTTGGAAGGAAATATGACTCAAGGCACGTGCGTTTTTGTCTGTATGTGTTACGCAGATAAAGAATTATAGTTCAGAGTGTCACAGATAGTTTTCTTGACTAAAGTTTTCTATAATTCGAAATGACCCACATGTGTCATACTAAATGAACCCAGAAATGGGATGAATTATTGAACTTTCAGAAATGGGATTAACTGTTGATTTTTTTTTTGATTTTTTTTTTTATGTTGTTGCTGCTGTTACTGTTGCTTCTTTTACAAACAAAAATTACACACATTTTATTGCACGCATTCTTATTTTTCTCTTGTAGATATGCAAATGACTTCTCACCGGTTTTCCACCTGTTCTCGCCGTGTCTTTTCAGTGTCTTCTTTTGCCTTGTCGTGTCATGATCTATTCAGTTCAGCCCCCTGGCAAACGGTACAGTAACAGTGCGAACGTGCCGCAAAGCACGGTCTTTTCCTCTGGGCTTCCCTCCAGCAAAGTAGCGCGCGCGCGCACACACACACACACACACACAAATTAAGTTATCATTGTTTTGCTGTTGTTTCCACAAACACGCGCGCGCGCGCGCGCATGTACGCACGCACATTCTGTAGTTATTGTTTTATACACGAACGCACACACGCACTCACACGTCGTAATCATTGTTTTTCACACACACACACACACACACACACTGGGAGACTAAAGACTCAAGTGACGGTTTAGTCCCCTTGGCCCTCGTGAAGGCTCGGGAATGTGAACAACACATGCTGAGCTATAAATAATTCAGAATATCAACACTAAAAAACATACAATCATAGAGATCACAAAGAGTAAGAACAGTGATTTCCCTGTATTCACTGAATAACTGGCTTTGCGAAGATACACAAACACACTTCACAACGCAATAGACAGTACATCATGATGAGTAATAATAATGTCAAGGCTGTCTATTTTTTTTTTTTTTTATGACACAGACTGGCAGACGGACTCGACAAACTTCAGACAGACTGAAACATGAAACGAAGTGGCAGCTCTCCAAAATCAGGATCACCAACACCATTATCATCGTTATCTCGTGAGCTCTTTCTTTGTAATGATGACATTATTACTGCTTCTTCTGGGTTTTTTGTTTTGTTTTGTTTTGTTTTAACATTACCTTCACATCAGTCGTGGTTACTGATATTTGATGTGAGTCAAGAAGTAGGCTTCTTATTTTCTACCCACCATGAGATCTTACAGAAAACCAACGAAAAATTTTTTTAAAATGGAGGGCAGACGACTTGTCAGTTTCATCAGTCAACCAGAAGGTCACTTCCTGTAACCTTTTGACATTACTGGTACAACCTCCGTGAACGTTCGACGACTTGGGTGTGGCTGTATGTTCGTGGAAATGCGACTCTCAAACTTGGGCTAATCACATCTTTATGAATACATGTACTTAATCAATTTAATTAAGTAAACAAAAGCCTTTTTTCAGAACCGTGTCACATTTTGACAAAGGAATAATAACTAGATGAATGAATGAATGAATGAATAACAGATGTATCAATTACTAATAAATAGATAACAATCACTGACGAAATAATGAGAGTTATCAAATGTTCTCAAAGGAAGAATTCTAAGCTTTTTTCGACATCATTCATTCACACGAAAGGAGCTGAGTAAACCACTTCAAAAGCAGAAAATCATCTGTCATGTATGTATGTATGTATGTAAATGTGTGTGTGTGTGTGTGTGTGTGTGTGTGTGTGTGTGTCTGTGTGTGTGCAATAATGATAATGTCTGCGTGTTTGTACATGAGTATAAGAAATGGTATGTATGTATCTATGTATATACATAATTATAATAATGCATGCGCGTTTGTACATGTGTATATTAAATGGTATGTATGTATCTATGTATGTATAATTATGATAATGTATGCGTGTTTGTACATGTGTATAATAAATGTATCAGTGCTTGTTTATCATCGTACAACATTGCAGTATCACTGTATATTATGGTTTCCTAAAATGCACAGGAGTGTGCTTTCACGTGAATGGAATCGTTGTCAGGACTAAGTTAGAAAAGAAAATAACCTTCTTTGCGGAAAAGGGGAAATGGAAATCCTCTATCGCTGCGGTATTTGAATGCTGTGTTGACGCAGTGTCATGTAACGTGACACTGCTAATACGACAGTGAGTTGTCACAACTGAAGTGAATGTCAGTGTGTGTGTGGGGGGGGGGGGGGGGGGGGGGGGGGGGGGGGATTTGATAGAGTCAAGTGGCAAAGATAAACCAGAACTTGTTGAAAACATCTCTTTTTGGTCCACTGGGTTACCGGAACAAACACGCATGCGCACGCACCTTCACACACACACACACACACACACACACACACACACACACGAACGCACACACACACACACACACACACACACACATGCATGCATTTACGTACGCACGCACACACTGGCACGCGCACTCGTATTCATGCGTGCGCGAGAACGCGCGCGCGCGCGCGCGCACACCCACCCACACACACACAGATCAGGCCTTTCACAACGGGAGCGTGTCGATACTCCTCCCCCCTCCCCCCCCTTTCACAACAACATGATGATAATGATTATGATGATGATGATGATGATAACATTGATGGGATCTCTACAGATCTTCCACGTGACGACCAACATCAGTATGTTGATTGATGAAAATTGTTCTTTAAAAGTAATGTATCGACGTGTACAGGAACTGTCCAACGAAAGTTATTGTGATTGTGAGCATCACTTCTTTACACACACACACACACACACACACACACACACACACACACACACACACACACACACACACACTCACACACACACACACACACACACACACACACACACAGGGACGGGGGGAAAGACGGTCATTGCTGACTGTGTCTATTTATACCGTGTTGTTCCACTCTCACGAACCCTCTGGTTGCTATATTTATCACCTTGTTCAACGAACAGAACACGCGACGCCTTGCTGGTGACTCAACTGTCAGGAACCATGATTGATTGGACTGAAACTGACCTGCTTCTCTCTCTCTCTCTCTCTCTCTCTCTCTCTCTGTGCGTCTTTCTCTCTGCTTCTTTCGAATGAAAAGGCTTCGTTCTTCTGAAATGAAATAAAAACTCGATGATCAAATTGTTTTTTGATGTTGTTGTTGTTGTTTTGTTTTGGGTTTTTTTTTTGTTGTTGTTTTTTGTGTGTGTGGGTATGTGTGTGAATTTTACG
>NC_134878.1:25946701-25996701 GCF_041734735.1 Babylonia areolata
AGACATGCATGCATAAGGAAGTGCACACCCCTTGATCACGTGGGCGACCTATATAACCGTATTTGGGGAGTCTACTCCCTGGGTTTTAACTGGCCGTATTGTTCGACTCTCTCTCTCTCTCAGTCTCTCTCTCTCACCTATTATCGTCTATGAATTACCAGTAACTCTCTCTCTCTCTCTCTCTCTCTCTCTCTCTGTGTGGATCATGTTGACCTGGGTGAGAGAGGTACATATTTCTGATGGGAGAATTAGTCATAATGAAATTTGGTGGGGCTTGGCATCGTTGTCTCAAAATTGAAATTGGACAGGAACAGGAGGTAATATAAAAGTTTATAAAAAATAAAATATAATAAAAATATTTAAAGTATGCATTGGCTGTTAACAAGAATACATTTCATATGATTACCCATGCCCTGTGCTATACACCCGTCAATTGCATGGAGTAAGAAAATGGTAAGAGACAGAGTGGAGGTTCCTTTTCTGTTGATATTCCCTGTGTTTGTTTTTTTTTGCTTCCACACTGGCGAAAAATAGCATACCGATTTGTTGAATAATTACAATGGTGTGACTGTATCATGTGTGTTTCTGCATGTAATTTTTTTTTTTTTTTTTTTTTAATTACCATTTCCAAGTCTGTATTTGACATGACCAAGTTCAATCTATCACTCATGATGAAATGATGGAATAGACACATGAATGATAAAACTTTCTATGTACTACAGTTTAAAAAAGAAAACGATAAATTTTCATTTTATTCTCCTCCAGATGATTCACACAGGAAAAGAGATGCGAGATGCAGCCGAATCTCTCCTGCACCTGGCTGATCTCCAGTCCAAGGAGAAGAGCCAGCAGCTCCTCCTCCTCCATCGTCATCACCCACCCACCTCCTTCACCAGCGCTCACCTGGGTTGCCCCACCCCTCCCCACTCGGAGGACTCCTGCTCATCATTCTCCCCACAAACTGACCCTCAGCACGACCCCTTCTCCTCCTCCTCACTTCATTCCCCCCCTCCTGCCGTCACCGTCAAGAAAGAAACCAAACTGGAGCAGGTCAGGAGATTTTTCTTTTCTTTTTTTTTTTTTTCCTTAATTTTTCCTGTTGGATTGTATTGAAATAAACTAGATCTGCATGCTTGCATAATTTGGGGGTGGCTGTAAATATAGACAAGCTGGAGAGTGAGACTGAGAGCAAGGGTTTTCTTTTTCACTGAAAGAGTTGAGCAATTAGAACTTAAGGAGCAATTTTTCCATTAAAAAAAAAAATATATATATATATATCACAAGCATTGGCTCTAGCTTTGTTGATAGCTAGCAACAATTGTAATTTGTCACAGTTTAGTGGTACTGATATTGCATTACAGCGAAGTTCTTGTTGTAGTAAAAAATAAAATAAAATAATTAAAAAGATGATAATCAAAAAGAAGTTTCATTCACAATTTTGTTATTCTTAAATGATGCAACTTGTTACATTCAGAAATCTCCAGTGGATAACACCAGAGTGCTTTTATCAATACTGGAAAAAAAACAAAAAAAAAACAGGTGTGTGTTGTAGCTCATACTACCCTGGCATGTTTTTCTAAAATTTGATAGTCACAATCTTGTGTGGTATTGATGGCTGAGTCTGTGACTGTCATGTGTGATGTTGATGGCTGAGTCAGTGACTGTCACATCATGTGTGATGTTGATGGCTGAGTCAGTGACTGTCACATCATGTGTGGTATTGATGTCTGTTGTCAGTGACTGTCATGTCATGTGTGGTATTGATGGCTGAGTCAGTGACTGTCACATTATGTGTGGTGTTGATGGCTGAGTCAGTGACCATCATGTGCGGTGTTGATGGCTGACTCGGTGACTGTAACGTCCTGTGTGGTATTGATGGCTGTGTCAATGACAGTCACATCATGACATGTTGCAGCTCCTGAAGGAGCCCCCGATCAGGCTGCCACAGAGAGTGCTTCCACAGCCTGTAGCCGTCCCAGTCATCGTCCCCAACACCAAGGTGGTGACCAACTCTCTCAGCAGCATCCCAGACAGCTGCAAACCTCTGCGCAAACGCCACCTCAAGCTGGAGGACACTGTGCAAGACTCCAGCGTAGCCGTCGTTCCTCCTGCGAAGGTGCACAAGGGTAATGTGTCAGCACCGGTGGTGGGGTCTTGTGGACAGTCATCTGCACCAAGAGTTTCTGTTCCTTCTGTACAGAGCTTGAAGATGGGGCAAAATCATGCTGCTAACAAACCGCTGGGACTCGCTCAGGTTTACCGTCAAACTGGCACTTCGCCGTGTCAAGAAACCTGCAAGACTGGCTCTCCTGCAGACCACTTCTCCTCGCAGACTTGCATGAAGGGTTGTTCAAAGCCCAGTGATCTCACCGCCACTTCTTCCTTTGGCTCTTCCTCCTCCTCGTCCACTCCCTCGGTGGTCTCCAACATTCCTCTTCTTCAGATCTCCACCGTGAGTGGTGCAGTGACTCTTCCTGGCATCAATGGAATGGTCAATCTCCCCTTAAACCCGACATCGGGTGCTGCGAACTCAGCACCCTCCACCTCCCAAGCTCCAATCGTGCAGGTGATTGTGGTGAATGGACTCAACGGTTCAGGTCCCATCGGACTGACCCCGCAGCAGGTCCAGGGGTTGAAGAAGGGTCGCACGGACTTCTGCCCCATCGCTCCCGCCCCCGCCACCCCCTCCTCCTCCACTGTGCCCAAGGTATGGGCAGAAGGAGGGGAGGGGTCAACACCAGTGAACGGGAAGCGGAGGCGGCTGCACGTCTGCCACTTCAAGCCCTGTCAGAAGACCTACTACAAGAGCTCACACCTCAAGGCCCACATCAGAACTCACACAGGTCAGTCCCTGAGGGGTGAATTTTTTTTTCCATAGCAAATTTACCTTTATTGTGAATACACATTGTCCAGTCTGTCAGGGTCGAACTTAAAGTTTGGTTTTGGTATGTGGAGGGAGTGAGAGAGAGAAAATCTTGTGATTTTCTTTTTTGATCTGTTATCAAATACTGTGATCAGCTTTTGGTTTGAAAATGATAGGAGAGATGAGAAAGAAATTCACTCTTTATTTTTAATCTGAGCAGAATGAACAAGATGCATGGAATGAAATGGCCTGTGGGGAAAAAAAAAAGAAGAAAAAAAAACCTGATAGTTTACGTAGATTTGCACTGAGCTCATCTGTGGTGCCTGATAATAATTTGAAAGTTTGAAATAAGGCCAAATGAATACGCTTAATAGCCAAAAACATTGTAAGACGAGACAGAGCATAAACCTGACAAGATGGCGTGGAGAGCCTTGGCCAAAGGAATGATTCAGCACTTATAGCTTTTAGAGGCATTTGATTGGGTAAAAGCTGACCGGGCAAGACGGCCTGTCTTTTCACTGTTAGCCGCGCGAAGTTTGGCCAAGCAGAGCAAACCGATAGGCCTAGTTTGCATCAGTTTGACATGGTAAGTATATGTATCACCAAATATACACACTCCTCCTGTTTGAAAACTTGAAAAAAGAGAAAGAAAAACATGGAAGAAAATATAAAAAGTTCTATGTTTATGAATTTATATGATCAGATCAGTAATCAATGTTATTTGTTAATATTTGTTTCAGGAGAGAAGCCGTTCGCATGTGACTGGGAGAACTGTGGGCGAACATTTGCACGATCAGATGAACGCTCTCGCCACGTGCGCACACACACGGGAGAGAAGCGGTTCCAGTGTGGTTCCTGTGACCGGCGCTTCATGCGAAGTGACCACCTGGCCAAGCACACGAGGAGACATCTCACCAAAGGATAGACATTCTCTGAAATGACTGACATGTTGCAATCAGGAGAGAGAGAAAAAACTGAACACAGAACACTTACTCACTTACTGTTTGATGCAGTGTTAAGAAAAAGTAAACTGCTTTGAATGTTGTTGCCCACTTGAAGTCCTGTGTTAATTTCTTTGAGAGCCTGGGATGCAATGCAGAATTGGTTGTTTTGGTTTTAGCCTCAGGAACTTTTTCTTCAGGTTATTCTTATTTATAAAAAAAAAAGAAGAAAAAAAGCAGAAAATGTATCTCCTCTAGAATATTCAAATCTTGCCTAATCCAGGAAGTTTATGAATTGTATTTAATTGTTACCAAAAACATGCTTTGCATAGTAGTTCTGGTTCTGAGTGATCCTGACACAAACTGCAGGAGGTTGTGATGTTGAAAGTTGTGTCAGGGGCTGAGAAGGGGCCACAACAGTTTGTTAGGGAAAAAGTAAAGGACATGGAATGAGCCACAGTCACCACTGCCACAGCAAGCTGAACAAGTTCCTGGTCTGTGTTATGAAGACACTGCTATAATCTTGGTGCAGAATAACATCTGTAATGGTCCAATGAGGAGACATTTTTGCAATGAACATAACAGGTTTTTGTTTGAATATAAATCATTGTTCATTTGTGAGATGAATCATTTGTAGTCATGTCATGTGTGTGTAAGTTATTTCTGAAATACCCGATACCAATGACTGACAATTGCCTCAAGAACTGTGATGCCTGATGGATGTGTGTGCATGAGAAGTGGTCAGTGTTCAGGGTTGATGTGTTGATCTGATGTGAGAATGTAGACGTGGAGCTTGACCCGGTCGTCTTTCAGCTTTTGAGTTATCTGCAGTACAACTTAAAGATGTGGTTTCCTAGATGAGAGGTTTACTTTGTGTGTGTGTATGTGTGCTTTCAATGAGCATATGTGGTTGGTTCTATTTAATGTTGGGACTCTTTTGTATTGTTGAAATAGCAATGATGTGTAAATTTTTCATTTGATCTAGTCTTCAAACACTGTGATGCTAGCTTTGTGACTTTAATCTGAAAGTGAATTGCAGTCCTTATTCAGTCCCTGGTTTTGTCTTAATATGTATTGATACTCTTTCAGTTTCACTAGTTTCAGGTTGGTTTGTTTTTCTTTCCTTTTTTTTTTTTATATTGCATTGTTGTGGAGTTTGTTTATGCTCCTTAGCTGTAAACTTGTAATTTGAAGTGCATACTGTCCAGTAGGGATGCAGAAGGTTGAAGAATTTTGTTCTTGACAGTTGCACACTGGAAAAAAAAAAGAGAAGAGTTTCGAGTTGTACTTTGATTAGCAGGGAGACCACAAATGAGAGAAAATTGTTCACTTTTGTATTATGTTTTTTTCCTTAATTAGTTCCATTTCATGTGAAATCGCCTGATGATGAGAATTATACATTGCATAGAGGCTGTACAGGTGTACATTTTTCCTTTCTTCCCCCAGTTCTTGCGCAAATGGTATGTCCATGATGTTTTCCATTCTTTCTTTTTAAACGTTGAAAAACGTTTATTCTCAAAGTGATTTATTGTTTTCTTTTCTTTTTTGTCATCCACATTACTGAAATAAGCTGGTGCAGTTTAGGTAAATGTTATTGCCCCTTGCATGCTTTGAAGGATTCTTTGTCAGGGATGCTCTTCTCTGTTTTTCGTTAACCACCCTGATCCAGGCAAGTGTGAGCATGCACGCAAACTTTGACTGGCATGTGCGTGTGCACACAGTGACACGCATGCTCACACATTCGCGCACACACACACACATTTTATGGGGGGGGGGAAGGTGTAGCAATTTCATCACCACGGACGTCACCACTGTTAAAGAACCACTAAATAACTTAATATTTTGTCTTTGCGCTTGGATTCCTTGAATGGGAGGAGGGGTGACAATAAACTGAAAAATATTTCCTTCCCATTATTATTTTATATCCCAAATGGATATCCCTCTATCTCTCTTTTTCTCAGTTACCCTTCTCAACCTTGAACTTTTCTTTTCCTCAGGAATTATTTCTAATTTGGTTGGTTGACCTTCTTACCTTTACTTAGTTGCAAGATACTCCTTTGTTGTTCTTATAATTTTTTTTAAATAAAGGTTTTGTGATACATTACCAGAAATTTTACTATAGAAAATGATAGATGCTTCTTTTCTTTGTACGGGAAAAATGGTATCCAGGGTTAACTCCAGTAACTTATCATTAATTATTTCAAAGAAAGGTTTCTCTCCCCATGCTGCTTTTTTAGGGGGTTAGGGAATGTGTGTGTGGAGGGGGGGGGGCGAGGGGGGATTAAAAAATGACCTGTACATGTTCTGGCATTCTTTGAATGTCGGGGCAATGAAGGCGATTGATCCACTGTTCAATGAATGATACTGTAACATTATACTGGTGCTATTTGTACGATTTGTATTTCCTTTTCTCTTGTGCTTTTTACGTCTTTTTTTTTTCTTTGTAATGTTTGGCAGCAAAATAATACAAAACATGACGTTAGTAGTGTTTGAAAATTGAATGATCCCACCTGGATGCTTGGCCATCTGATTTTACATTTCACGTTTATTTATTTCACTTTGTAAGATGGCTTGTTAGTTTCATTATCATCCATCTCTCTCCATCTCTCTCTGTCTTATAAGTAAGTGAATAATATACCTGCACAAATTTGAAGATGTATGGATTAAATTTTAAATCATCATTCCAGCTTAGTAACAAAACTTAGTTTTCTCATTTTCTTTTTTTTTTCTTTCTTTCTTTTTTTTTTTTTTTTTTTTTTTTTTTTTTTTTTTTTTTTTTTTGCATTATAGTTTCAGGATTTTTTCTCTCTCTTTTTTATTTATTTTATTCTCTCTCAACAGTCATCTTAGAATAGTTCAGTTCACTCGAAGTGCATTGATTCATTGTTGATAGATTCATCATTAATTAGTATCTTTTGTTTATTATGAAACCACAAAAAAAAAATTATATTTGCACTTTGTTCTATTCTTCTTTGACATTAAAAAAAAAAAAAAAAAAATTATGTCAAATACGACTGCTGTGTTGTGGAAGGAGTTTTGTTAATGGAGAAATAGTTTGAATATATCCTTTTGTCATACTCATTGTGTTCATATCACCTAAGCATGATATTAACATATATGGACACACACACACACACACACACACACACACAGAGAACATGAATGCACCTGTGCACACATTTTACAATATTTGTGACAAACTGAGAGCATGAACTGCATTCAGTTTTATTTCTCTTGGGCAAAACCCTGCACTGCATGCTACATAACATATATCCACACATTACACAAGGCAGCAATACATGCATGTGAATAGTGTGCAAAACCAGTACTCTTGGTCATCACAAAAGCATCTAACAGCACACAAAACCAGTACTCTTGGTCATCACAAAAGCATCTAACAGCACACAAAACCAGTACTCTTGATCATCACAAAAGCATCTAACAGCACACAAAACCAGTACTCTTGATCATCACAAAAGCATCTAACAGCACACAAAACCAGTACTCTTGGTCATCACAAAAGCATCTAACAGCACACAAAACCAGTACTCTTGGTCATCACAAAAGCATCTAACAGCACACAAAACCAGTACTCTTGGTCATCACAAAAGCATCTAACAGCACACAAAACCAGTACTCTTGGTCATCACAAAAGCATCTAACAGCACACAAAACCAGTACTCTTGGTCATCACAAAAGCATCTAACAGCACACAAAACCAGTACTCTTGATCATCACAAAAGCATCTAACAGCACACAAAACCAGTACTCTTGATCATCACAAAAGCATCTAACAGCACACAAAACCTTTACTCTTGGCATCTAACAGCACAATGTATGTCTTATAACGACGTGTTTCTGGGACACAAGGAATATTTTGGGGCATAAGGCTTGGTAAAAAACAACAACAAAAAACAACAAACCTGAAAAGAGTTAATGAAACTCGTACTGCATAAACACAGTTTGGATTCCATTAAGTGTATACAAAATGAACCTAAAAACAAAAAATCCCATTCACATTCTGGGCAGAAAAGACTGCATGGGAACTGTCTAGTCTCCACACTTAATGGTCATAGTATGTCATGAATTCACCGCCCCAATGGCCATGAAAAGCTATGGGTCATTTAGCCTTATCCTATACTGGGAAATCATTTACAGCTTAGTCTTTTGTGAAGGACTATATGACTCTAAAACAAGGAGGCAAAATTGCATTGGCTCTAAGTGCTGCAGCCATGGGGGCTAACTGGCCTTTGGGAACCACCCCAACGCCGACTGCCGGCCCCAAAACCCTCTTGGCCGAGAGAGTGGGGATGTAACTTGGGCAAGACACTCTCCATCATCATCAAAATTAATTCTAGCCCAGATATCTGGGGCAGCAATTGCCTCCATTGCTGCTCTGATGGTCATAGTCGAACACGACAGAGTGTCATGCACACTGACTAAGAGCAGGCTGCATACAGAAACACACAGCAGCAGTGCTGGCATTTCTCAACTGGGTGGCCTCATGGCATCACAACACTGATAGTTCCCTGCAGATTTGATGCCACTAGAGTTGTGGCCAACCAAGCTCGTTGTACTTGAGGTGGGGGCACTGGGCTCGGCAATGAATGGCTCAGAGTAATACATTCCTTGTATGTACACGTGGTAGTAGTAGTAGTAGTAGTAGTAGTAGTAACAAAAAGAGTAAGCCAGCGTGAAAGAACACTGAAACTTATCCATTAACAAAAGAGTCATGGAGGATTGGTGGAGGTATAAGGTTTATGTCGTCTCCAGCGGCGGCAGTTTCACCCACCTTTGACGTGCCTTTGTAAGCACAGAGGGGGACCACAGTGTATTTTTAATGATTGGTGAGCATGGATTGCTGTTAAAACACACACACACACACACACACACACACACACACACACACACACACACACACACATATATATATATATATATATATATATATATATATATATATATCTACGCCAGTGAAGTTTTCTGGAGTGCAGGAGTTTGCTTGTATTACGAATCTGTATTACTGTATTATCTCCTGCAAGCTCTCGGTGTTTAGGTTTGTATTCAGTGCAGAATTTTTACAGTCTTTTAGTTGCCATTGTCAGCTGGTAGACACTTTTTATCCTCACCCTGTTATTATGTTTCATGAAAGATCTAAATATCTAACAATAATTCTCAACTGAAATATAAACACATAATGCTAATATATATATTACTTCTTTTTTTTTTCTTTTTTTTTTCGTTGGTTGGTTGGTTTGTCCACAACTCCAGGAAGCAAAAACAAAACAACAACAACAACAACAACAGCCATAAATAAGAAAAACATCTGAAAAAAGGAAAATGTGAATAAACAATTCTGACAGTGTTTCGTTAATGATGTAACCGTAATATCCTATGACAATAGGAATCTGATCCTCTGTATGTAAACACATTACTTTACTATCCATAATATTCGATCGGGTAAATACTATTGCTATCAGTTGAAAAGGGGGAGTTTATAGGCCATTTTTGCTTTCAAAGAATCAGGTCTGCTATTAATGTTTTTCATTATTTTCATATATTTTTTTTTTTTACAGTAGGCCTAATTCTCTGAATGTAGTACATGATAATGCCACCCACAACCACCTCAGATTTCGAAATAGCATAACGAGAAAGGCAACAACAACAAAAACAAACAAACAAATAATTTTAACAACGTTGTTTCCTTAATGATGAAAGCATTATATATATGACAATAATTCTCTATAATTTCTTCCGTTTATATATATATATATATATATATATATATATATATATATATATATATATACCGTTATTATCCACAAACTGAAGCAGGGGAAAATAGACCTGCTATCACTATCAATTGAAAAAGGAGCACTTACATTTTATTTAAAAGATGAGGTCGGATATTACATGTTACATTCTGAAAATCAGTTGGAGATAATATTTGACAGTTCTTTGTATGTAAGTTCATGATACATCCACAGTAAGCATCAGACAGAGAATATATCATCACTGAAAGAGACAGTTCAACAACTACAACAATAATCCCACATTATTGTTTCAGTAATGATATTAATATTATGTATGGCAATAACTCTCTACTTTGAATGCACAAAGCAACTATCCACAATTACTCCAAACAGGGGAAAATGCTATCACTTAAGTAACTCTTCAAAAATAACTAAAAAATATTGACAGTCGTTAATGGTTCTACTGAAGACATCTGGATAATACATAGCATTAATATGTTCTGCAAAGTAAGCACCGTCTGATAAGGAATTAAGCAGAAAACATATGTCAAAAAGCTCTATATCTGCTGTAAATGAATTTAAAATAATGTCCTCTACACGGAAGGAAAATTCTGCACGCCTGTGCTTCAACACTCGTGTTTGTTTCAACACACCAGTGCACGTGTTTTTTCTCTTTATCTCCCTGGCACACAGGACATTGAAAACCTGCACAAAGATTCAGCACAAAACTGTGGCGTTTATCTTACACAGACTGGTGACACTGGAAGAACTGAACAGCCACTCTTCAGATTCAGCACAGAACTGTGGCGTCTATCTTATATAGACTGGTGACACTGGAAGAATTGAAAAGCCACTCTTCAGAACAGCAATCAGAAAGGTGATAAAGGATTTACAATTGTCCATGGTATTCACGAGCAACACAAAGTCGTTAACTACAAGAAAGAAGAAAAGAAGATATAACCATTGAAACAACTGGAGTGTTTTCATTGCTGAGCCTTTGACTGAAAACTTCCCCGGAAAAACTGATACCACACGGGACGAACAGGAAATAGCCTGGCCATCTTCCTTTGTTCTCTTGTCTTCAAAGTGCTGTCTTGACAATGAACCTGTTCACCCCCCCCCATCCCCCCACCTTACACCCACCCCCCAGCCCCAACCCTCGCCCTCCTCTACCTTTTCTTGGTTCTGAACACCCACACACATCTTTGCCTCCCGTTTCTAACAGCTGTCACAGAACCTGCAGAACAAATGAGGTCCACACTGCACTCCTGGTCGCCAAAAGAGGAACGCGGTGACGAGGACAATGTGGGACGCTGCTTACAGTCCTTCACTTGGATCAGGATCAGGATCAGGATTTGGGGCGTTGCTTTATACAACTTAGCCATTTTTTTTTGGCTTTTTATGCCCCTGCAGATTTACTCCTTTATATTGTTGGTCAGGTTGTTGACTAGCTCAGTCATTTTATCCATCAAAGTCATATTTCGTTTTTGTCAATAACTCGTGTTTATCTATGAGGTTCTTAAAAGTATTTATACTAGGTGCACGTTTGATATTGTTTATTAATTTGTTCTGTTACTAAATGTAAACTTTCTGAGATTTGTTCTGGAATACTGTTTAAATATTTTGTCTGTACTGTTTCTGGTAGTGTCCACCTTTGGAGTACAAAAAAAAAAAGCATTGTGTGTGGTGGAAATCCGTCTGTCTGCTCACAGCCATGGCGTGCTTGTGGGACTGTCACAACACGTGACATTCTCATTCTTCTGTCATTCTTCATCCTTCACTTAACCTTTGAAGGGGTTTTCTGTACATGCTCTGAAGTGTACAATAATGTTTTTTTGTGTGATGCCATTTTTTGTGTGACGTTTTCTTTTTAGGTGTGTAACGTGTTTCCAGAATGACGAAGGACGAACTGAACTGGATGGGAGAGTTTTGGATGGCACTGACAATATTTGGCGCCGCAGAATGTGATGATTATTGTGCCATGTGTGTGTGAGTAACAGAAACGTCTCGATCCACAGTGGATGTATCTGAATGGAGAATAGAGTGTGTGGAGGTGTGTTTTTTGTACTCCAAGAGAGGGGACATGATAGAGGTATTCAAATACCTCCATGGACATTATGATGTACAGAGGCCAGTGTTCCAGCCCTCACTCAGTGGAAACCTCAGAGGCAACATTTAAAGCTCCAGACGAAACGCTTTCTCAGAGTGGTGACACAGTGGAACAGTCTCCCAGACTCCATGGTCCTGGCGCCGTCTGTCAACGCCTTCAAGAGCCGCCTGTATAAGCATTGGAGGGACCTACCTGGTCTGTACAACCCGTCTTGCCAGAGTAACTGATTTGGTTTAGCCGCGCTCGCCACGCATGCAACCAATTCAGTGACAGCTTTGAAGCACGAACAGGCCTCGGGAGAGGCCTAAATCGTCGATCGTCAAAGTCAAAGGTAGACATTACAAGAAACAGTACAGACAAAATATTTAAACAGTATTCCAGAACAAATCTCAGAAAGTTTACATTTAGTAACAGAGCAACAAATTATTGGAACAAATTAACAAACAATATCAAACGTGCACCTAGCATAAATACTTTCAAGAACCTCATAGATAAACACGAGTTATTGACAAAAACGAAATATGACTTTGATGGATAAAATGACTGAGCTGAGTAGTCAACGACCTGACCAACAATGTAAAGGAGTAAATCTGAAGGGGCATAAAAAGCCAAAAATGGCTAAGCTGTATAAAACAACGCCCCAAATCCTTATCCTGATCCTGAGTTCTAGTTACTGTGAATCTATTGGCGTTGTGCATATCAGCCTTTTCGGTGGTTGAGAGTTCCTTGTTACTTCATCAATCCTCATGATTTTTTGTGGGTCTGTGCTGGTCCCGTGGGCTGTCATCCCAGGGCGACGTCTGTCTTAGACGTGTGCACGTTTGTTTTGCCAAGCAGCTGGTCGTTGAGGCGATTGTGATTCATGTAGAACGTTTCAGTGGATGTGTTTTGTGCTCTGGATCATATTGTGACTTGTGAATTTGGGAGTGAATTGGTTGGCATTGTTGAATTCAAGGTTCTTTCCTTTTGATGATGTTCGTGTCGGGCACTGACAGAACTGAACTAAGGAAATGCCTCTGGTCCTACAACTCAGAACCCATCAAGTGAGGGCGACACAGAAAACACTGAAAACACAGCGGAATCAATGGCCACCCACAGGAAAGACAACTCTCACATGAGGGTGCAATCCAACTGGGCCAAAAGTCCCAAACCCCAAACTAACATCCATGTACAATAGAACCTAACTAAGGAAGCACCTCTGGTCCTATGACCAGAATCCATTAACTGAGGATAAATGGCAACGCAAACAAAAAGACTAATGAGTAGTGACAGGGACAGTGCTTCACTTGGGTGTGTTGGAGAACTGTCAGAATCAGCTCACAGCTGTGTGGTGCTCACCGTCTGCCCAGGCTGTGGGTCCCCCCCTCCTCCCTGTGGGGACCCGCCGGTCAGTCCACAGGTCAGAGGACCACGGCAGCAATTCCACACGGTGCGCACGTGCCTGCCCAGCAGCCAGCAGCAGGGCACAAAGACGGCTTTCAGTATCAACAGCAACCTCCCTGCCGCCCATAACATTGCCCACTTATTGAACGGAATTCGCATGTATTTGTAGTTATTGAAAAAGGAGACTAAACCGAAAGTAAAGGAAACTGCTCCTGCCGCCAGTGCGTACCATGGAAACCTGTCTCGTTGTGAGTTGTTCCCGTGGCTGTGCCCTGGTGTTCTGGCAAGGTTGTTGTCAGTGTGGACAGTTGGACCACTTTGTTCAGATGTGCCCATGTTCACGGCATGGTTTGTGTCTGCACTGCCTCCAGAGACAGTGTGAGAAACGGGAGCAGAAACTGAGTGGACACAGACACCTGGGCGAGAGCCACTTCCCCGTGTGAAAAATGCAATCAGCAATAAAAGACAGGCCACGAAAACAAGGCAGTGAGGAACAATGAACTCAGCAACGTACAGTGATCTGTAATTATCTGGATCTATATTTAGATAGATAGAATCTTTCCGGCAGGGTTCGCTGTCATCACTTAGAAACCTGAAATAGAAGACAGGGATTATAACCACAAACCCATACAATGTCGATGACACAAGCAACACCACAGCCACTACCATGTGATTTTGACTCCTCAGAGTCACAAATCGCTGCAGCCTTAAACCTTCAAGCACGATGACAGTACCCACTAACAGATTGACGATAGGCTGAAACATGGCAAAGGTCAGCTTTAAAGTCAAAAACCCTTCACAACTAAAATCTGACTCCTTTCGCTGTTGTACAGTTTCAAAATTTCTTTCTCCTTCTTCAATGATAATAATGCGCCTGTGAACCATCACTGCAGATCCCAAAGCATCATAGACCATCAACACACAGCTTGGCAGCATGACTAACAGTTCCGGTGAGCCAGTCCTAACTGCTGGCTGTTTGACGTACTGGCAAAGTACGTTGACAATGACTACACCATTGAGGATACAGGCCAGGATGATGAACGTGATCCCACAGCCGATGACAGCCGTAGAGTCAAAGTAGCAGTCGACAAAATAGCAGTCGTCATCAGCGATGTTGACAATGGGGCGTGTGGTCGTACTCATCTGAAACCCAATGCCAGATAGTTTATGGTCTGAAACAGTCTGACACAGTATTATCTTTTTACTCCATTCCGTGACTGTAAGGTTTTAGAGCCTGTTGCAGTTTATACCCCACCCCACCCCAACCTCCAATGTATGGTACAAATAACATGAAACTTCTTTTTTTCTTCATCTGAAAGGAAGTGCTTAAGCTAATACAAGTTACGTGCCATTTTTTTTTCCATTTATTTACAGCTTAACACCATAGACACATGATTAAACTTGATGGAGAAATGTTTTGTTGTTTTTTGTTTTGTTTTAGATTTGATAATACGGTATACAACTCGCACTATACTGACTTTTATTTCCGACCAAGATCATAGTAAACATCCAAAGAGAGCAAGATGAATGAGCAACTGACAGTAGGATACGTGTGTAGAGTATATATTCATTCATAAATACATATCAATGTGCCGTCCATTTTCGTGCCTGACAATTTATTTGTTGCTGCCTTGTTCTGCCAGAATTTCTCTCTCTCTCTCTCTCTCTCTCTGTATGTTTACCTTGTGCCACAATCACAGAACCAGGTGATCAGTGTCTGACGTCACTGTTCAGTCGTCACCACAGCTTCAGGCTGAAAGGGGCAGTGCTTTCCCTCAGTCTTGACACTGATACCTGTCGGAACACGTCACACAACCATCGTCACAGGGCGTCAGTGGATTACCTTGTTCGTGGCATCGGCGCTGTGGTCAGTTAATTCACGTCACCGACTGAGGCGCTGTATACTTATTCCTCCTCCTCCTCTACGAAACACACACACACAGGCGCGCGCTAGTACTGATCTACGCCCATCTCGCAGTCCAATGCATTTGCCGCCTGTTGGTGCTAACACCACGGAGACGGAACAGTGTATGAAAGAGGTGAGCAGTCCAACCTTGCATCGCAAAGTGGACAGGACACAGAGAGTAAGTGAGAGGCCGAGAGAGGCGGGGGAATAGATCACAGACTTATAATGTATTTATCTATATACATCCGTGGGAACAGACAGAAAGAAAAGAACTAAAAATGAAGGAAAGAATAAAGGAGTCATGAACAACTTCCTGTTCCACCAGTTTGACGACAGACTTGCCGTGCATGAAGTACACGCTCAGCAACTAACTAAACAGTAAGACAGGCTACCCCAAAACAGACTACCCCCTACCCTCTGTGTGTGTATGTGTGTGTGTGAGCGTATGTGTACTAACATGTGTGTGTCTGTGTGTATATAAAACCACTGAAGAAACGAAGTAACTGAATAAAAATGCCAAAACAACATCAACACCCCGACGTCAATTCTATATAATACCTGTCCACACGAAAACAGTTTCACGGAACAGACAGGAAGCAAGAAAACACCTGGTCATTGCAGCCCTGTACATAGGTATACGTGACTCAGATGAGCTGACTGTTTGACAATAATAATTCAAAACACTTACCGCACACTTTACTGTTGATCACTTTGTCTTCAGTGTTTTATTTCCTTGGAACTCAGGCCCTATCCCACGACCACCAGCAATGGAGAATGTTGGCGAAACGTTCAGCAGTGCAGCGCCCTCACAACCACTGAAAACAGGTTACTGGACCAGCAACAGTGTCAGTATTTACCTCGGCAAGCCGGATCCCCTGCACCCCTCCTCCCCGCCCTCCCCCCTCCCTATTATTTATTCCTCTGTGAATATAAAACCTATTGTTAAGCGGTTGTGTGGTGTGCCTTCGAGCACGTCGTGCGGGCTGAATAACGATATGAGAACCGAAACAAATTTGAGCACCTCAACTGGAAACTTCATTATTTCGGAAGCTACAACACAGAAATGTATGAACAGGATTTCGGTAAGCGGGACAAGCACGAAAGGAATCATCATGCCATGTGCCCAAATAACTGACAATGCAAAACAAACCAAATTACGCCCCTGTTCTAGAAATCAAAGAAATAAACAGCAAGGTGCATTTTCAGTCCTACTCTGCATGGTTATGATTTTTGTGTAGCATTATTCTGTGTGCAGACACATAGATGCACTGCATACCAAGTTTCGTGTGCAGACTAGAATCAATTATGATTTTAAAAAGAACAACACAGTACACTGTGATGAGTCTACGTATGTCAGGGTGACAAACCACAAAATTTTCCTTGTCTTGTTTGAACTATCATGAGTCATGTATTATAGTCCTACTAGTACTACTACTACTACTACTGCTGCTGCTACAACACACACACATATATACACACACACATGGCACACACACACACACACACATGACAGGCGAAATAAACAAAACGGTCATACACGTAAAACGTTCCACACCTGAGTGTGTATGTGTGCGTGTCTGAAATCTGATTGAATATCACAGGAAACGAATGATGAGCGCCCAATGGAAGCCGTCAGTCGGCTCTACCCCAGGTAGGCAGCCTGTTGTGGCAAATGACTCCGTGTTTGTAAAGCACTTTGAGCTTGGTCTCCGACCGAGGATAGGTGCTGTATAAATATCCATATCATCACCTAGCACACAAAAGTCATGCAGAGTATAAACTGAAATTTAGTGAAGAGGAGGAGATTCATCAAATTTCACTCCAAGATGGACAGAACAATGATAAACTGTAACACTAAATGTTCTTTTGTCAGGTAGGCCTATACCTGCATGTACGTTGAGCACCCTGCCCAAGTTACCAGCAACCGATGTGCCCAAGTCAGTTGGCAACACTGTAGACAACCTTCCCATTCCCTAAAGGCCTCAATGGCTCTATTCCAGTTCCTGTAGACAACCTCCCCATTTCCTGAAGGCCTCAATGGCTCTATTCCAGTTCCTGTAGACAACCTCCCCATTTCCTGAAGGCCTCAATGGCTCTATTCCAGTTCCTGTAGACAACCTCCCCATTTCCTGAAGGCCTCAATGGCTCTATTCCAGTTCCTGTAGACAACCTTCCCATTCCCTGAAGGCCTCAATGGGTCTATTCCAGTTCCTGTAGACAACCTCCCCATTCCCTAAAGGCCTCAATGGCTCTATTCCAGTTCCTGTAGACATCCTTCCCATTCCCTGAAGGCCTCAATGGCTCTATTCCAGTTCCTGTCTCAGTTTCTCAAGGACGGGAGGCGTCAACTTAAGGAATCGTGTTCGGAAAAAATTTTTAATCAATGCACGCTCCAGTCTGCCACACTATGATCTGCTGGGCAGATACCTGACCAGGAGCATCACCCAGCTCAGACCATGGGTGCATCCAAAACTATTTCTGTACATACCCGGCCATCAGGGTGGATTTCTATGATATAGTTTTTTTCAGAGGACAACTGACACTTATGTTGTCATGGATTTTGTTTCAGTACGCGCTGCACATAATCGTTTCATACGAATGACAAGACGTTTAGTTTGATTTTCCTGTCAAACCTGGGAGACTGAAAAGGGCGATGTCGGGATTCGATCCCAGACCCTCACAGTGGATTATTACCACTGGCTATTAGCAGACTGATAAGCGTCTTATAAACCTCAAATTCCTCCTCGCCCATCTGTCCGGCTATTTAACCCATAGCTGGGGTCTGGTTCGTGGGCATCAGGGCATGTCCACACACTGATGGGCCTGTATGCTGCACGTTTGGGGGGCCAGGACCTCCTCCATTATGACTGGTCTTGCCTACGACCCTCCTTGAGTGTAGAGGCCGAGATCTAGTTTTGTTATCGCGCCAGTCATCCGCGCCCGCACCGCGTTAGTCCTGACAAGTCGTGTCCATCCTGCTCGGTGTCCCGCTGAAGGAACACCCACACTGACGTGGCATGGAGGTGTGACTACGGAATTCACTCTTCCCCCGGAGAGGAAGAGATCTTCGCAGAAAAAATGGAATTTGACATATTATTCTTAGAATTCTTAATTAACTAAACCCAAAAGTTCCTTGCATATTTTTTCAATGTTCAGCACGCGAATTATGTATAATTTATGCTGGGAAGAAGATACCTTTAATTTCGAGTAATTTTATGAAATACTGATGAAAAGGGTGTAAAACTTGTCCTTATATGGAACGTAGAAGGTTTATGTCCTGATGTTACATTTCACGTCTGATTACTGACAAGAAAAAAACAAGAGAGGCAAGGCCTTCAAGACTCACTTGTGATACACTTTAAAAAAAAAAATCTAATTGTTAAAATGTGTTCTGTATTTGTTGTTATAAAGCTTCGGGTTAAAAGAAGAAAAAAATAAAGTCCTAACGGCAGATTCGAACCTCGCGTGTTCGGATGAGAAGAAACTGTTTTATCCATTACACTATTGTGGCTCCTTAACTGACGTTCAAAAATATAACATATAAACATGCTTTTTTAAAGGGCGATAAATCGATTTCGATATTCGCAGGGAGAACGCTGTTTAAATCATATTATTCTGGTGTATCTTGGGCATTCCAAAAATCTGTAAGAGCAATTTAAAATTCTTTTTTTAAGTCCGCGGTAAACTGAAGGAGACGTGGCTATCGCCGCAACCACACTGCAACATTTAGCCGTTTTCTCTGGATCTAGATAGATGTACAAGTTTAGTTACACCCGGTTGACACGGTCGATTCAATTTCTCTTCTATGTTCATTCTAGTTTTATAGTTTTAAAGTTGATATGAAAATTGAGTATTTTGTTAAACTAATAACTTGTAGAGCCAAGTACAAGTACTTCTAAACGTCATATGAAGTGAAATGGGCTTCATTTTGAGAAAAGTCAAGACTGGAAATTTTTGCATTTCATCAATTCCAAGGGTATTAACTCTCATGGTTTATTATTTTTAACTGTGAATTCCGACTGATTCTATGGATATTTTTATGGCAGTTTGGGGCATAATCCAGTAAGTTTTTGTGTCGAATATCAGATCAAAGTGCCAAGTTTAGAGAATAAAAATAAATAAATAAATATAACAGTAAATTCAGTTTGCATATAATTTGGCTTCTTTTTTTAAATTTTTTTGTGCCCATCCCAGAGGTGAAATATTGTTTAAAACAATATGATTGGAAAGAATTGAATTTGTCCTATTTTTATGCCAAATTTGGTGTAAACTGACAAAGTATTTGCAGAGAAAATGGCAATGTTAAAGTTTACCACACACACACACACACACACACACACACACAACCGAACACCCGGTTAAAACATAGACTCATTTTGTTTACACAAGTGAGTCAAAAATTGGAGGGTGGGGGGCGTTCTTTTTCTTCATCTTCTTCTTCGTTCGTGGGCTGCGACTTCCACGTTCACTCGTATACCTGGGTGGGCTTTTACGTGAATGATGCGGGTTTTTACCCCCGCCATGTAGGTGGCAGTACTGATGACTGTTTTTCGCCGTGGGGTGGTGAGGCTGCAGGGAGGAGAGATTTCAGTACCAGGAATGTATGAATGAAATGGTCGCGAGCCGTGAATATCTAATCATTCATCTATTTCATATACTCCCCCATCCCACCCCATTGGGTTGAAATGGCCATCAAGTTCACCTTGTGGACATTGTTATCCACCGGATGCGCGTGCAATGCTTTACACACACACACACACACACATACACACATATATATATGTGTGTGTGTGTGTGTGTGTGTGTGTGTGTGTGTGTGTGTGTGTGTGTGTGTGTCTATTTTTTTCAGTTACGATCGAAATAACGGAAATTCTTTTGCGCACGTTCAGCTAGAATCTAAGAGAAATCACCTTGTATTACCACAGCATTTGTAGAAATGGAGTTAAGTCCCTTTTTTATTTTTATTTTTAATAACTTTTCTCGTTTTCCGCTGTTCTTTGTTCTTTGTTGTGGGGGGTTTGGGGGGGGAGGTGGGGATTAAAAAATGACCTGTACATGTTCTGGCATTCTTTGAATGTCGGGGCAATGAAGACTGTTGATCCACTGTTCAATGAATGATACTGTAACATTTTACTGGTGCTATTTGTACGATTTGTATTTCCTTTTCTCTTGTGCTTTTTACCTCTTTTTTTTCTTTGTAATGTTTGGCAACAAAGCAATGCTTATCTTTGAGTAATACAAAACATGACGTTAGTAGTGTTTGAAAATTGAATGATCCCACCTGGATGCTTGGCCATCTGTTTTTTACATTTCACGTTTATTTATTTCACTTTGTAAGATGGCTTGTTAGTTTCATTATCATCCATCTCTCTCCCTCTCTCTCTGTCTTATAAGTAAGTGAATAATATACCTGCACAAATTTGAAGATGTATGGATTAAATTTTAAATCATCATTCCAGCTTAGTAACAAAACTTAGTTTTCTCATTTTCTTTTTTTTTTTCTTTTCTTTTCTTTTTTTTCTTTCTTTTTTTTTTTTTTTTTGCATTATAGTTTCAGGATTTTTTTTTCGATTTTTTTTATTTATTCTCTCTCAACAGTCATCTTAGAATAGTTCAGTTCACTCGAAGTGCATTGAGTCATTGTTGATAGATTCATCATTAATTAGTATCTTTTGTTTATTATGAAACCACAAAAAAATTATATTTGCACTTTGTTCTATTCTTCTTTGACATTAAAAAAAAGAAAAAGTGATGGCAAATACGACTGCTGTGTTGTGGAAGGAGTTTTGTTAATGGAGAAATGGTTTGAATATATCCTTTTGTCATACTTATTGTGTTCATATCACCTAAGCATGATATTAACATATATGGACACACACACACACACACACACACACACACACACACACACACACACACACACACACACAGAGGGAACATGAATGCACCTGTGCACACATTTTACGACATTTGTGACAAACTGAGAGCATGAACTGCATTCAATTTTATTTCTCTTGGGCAAAACTATGCACTGCATTACACAAGGCTGCAATACATGCATGTGAATAGTGTGCAAAACCAGTACTCTTGGTCATCACAAAAGCATCTAACAGCACACAAAACCAGTACTCTTGTTCATCACAAAAGCATCTAACAGCACACAAAACCTTTACTCTTGGCATCTAAAAACGTCTTATAACGACGTGTTTCTGGGACACAAGAAACATTTTGGGGCATAAGGCTTGGTAAACAAAAAACAAAACAAAACAAAAACAACACCAACAACAAACCTGAAAAGAGTTAATGAAACTCGTACTGCACAAACACAGTTTGGATTCCATTAAGTGTATACAAAATTAACCTAAAAACATGAAATCCCATTCACATTCTGGACAGAAAAGACTGCATGGGAACTGTCAAGACTCCACACTTAATGGTCATGGTATGTCATGAATTCACCGCCCCAATGGCCATGAAAAGCTATGGGTCATTTAGCCTTATCCTATACTGGGAAATCATTTACAGCTTAGTCTTTTGTGAAAGACTATATGACTCTAAAACAAGGAGGCAAAATTGCATTGGATCTAAGTGCTGCAGCCATGGGGGCTAATTGGCCTTTGGGAACCACCCCAACGCCGACTGCTGGCCCCCCAAACCCTCTTGGCCGAGAGAGTGGGGATGTAACTTGGGCAAGACACTCTCCACCATCATCAAAATTAATTCTAGCCCAGATATCTGGGGCAGCAATTGCCTCCATTGCTGTTCTGATGGTCATAGTCGAACACGACAGAGTGTCATGCACACTGACTAAGAGCAGGCTGCACACAGAAATACACAGCAGCAGTGCTGGCATTTCTCAACTGGGTGGCCTCATGGCATCACAACACTGATAGTTCCCTGCAGATTTGAGCCACTGGAGCTGTGACCAACCAAACTCGTTGTACTTGAGATAGGGGCACAGAGCTCGGCGATGAATGGCTCAGAGTAATACAACCCTTGTATGTATACGTGGTAGTAGTAGTAGTAGTAGTAACAAAAAGAGTAAGCCGGCGTGAAAGAACACTGAAACATATCCATTAACAAAAGAGCCATGGAGGATTGGTGGAGATATCAGGTTTCAGTCATCAGTCCAGCGGTGGCAGTTTCACACACCTTTGACGTGCCTTTGTAAGCACAGAGGGGGACCACAGTGTATTTTAATGATTGGTGAGCATGGATTGCTGTTAAAAAATACATATATATATATATATATATATATATACTTTTTATGGGTTAGACGGTTTTTATCTACGCCAGTGAAGTTTTCTGGAGTGCAGGAGTTTGCTTGTATTACGAATCTGTATTACTGTATTATCTCCTGCAAGCTCTCGGTGTTTAGGTTTGTATTCAGTGCAGAATTTTTACAGTCTTTTAGTTGCCATTGTCAGCTGGTAGACACTTTTTATCCCCACCCTGTTATTATGTTTCATGAAAGATCTAAATATCTAACAATAATTCTCAACTGAAATATAAACACATAATGATTATATATATTTGTTGTTTGGTTTGTCCACCACTCCAGGAAGCAAAAACAAAACAACAACAACAGCTATAAATAAGAAAAAACATGTGAAAGAAGGAAAATGTGAATAAACAATTCTGACAGTGTTTCGTTAATGATGTAACCGTAATATCGTATGACAATAGGAATCTGATCCTCTGTATGTAAACACATTACTATCCATAATATTCGATCGGGTAAATACAATTACCATCAGTTGAAAAAGGGGAGTTTATAGGCCTTTTTTGCTTTCAAAGAATCAGGTCTGCTATTAATGTTTTTCATTATATTCATTTTTTTTTTTTTTACAGTAGGCCTAATTCTCTGAATGTAGTACATGATAATGCCACCCACAACCACCTCAGATTTCGAAATAGCATAACGAGAAAGGCAACAACAACAAAAACAAACAAACAAATAATTTTAACAACGTTGTTTCCTTAATGATGAAAGCATTATATATATGACAATAATTCTCTATAATTTCTTCCGTTTATATATATATATATATATATATATATATATATATATATATATATATATATATACCGTTATTATCCACAAACTGAAGCAGGGGAAAATAGACCTGCTATCACTATCAATTGAAAAAGGAGCACTTACATTTTATTTAAAAGATGAGGTCGGATATTACATGTTACATTCTGAAAATCAGTTGGAGATAATATTTGACAGTTCTTTGTATGTAAGTTCATGATACATCCACAGTAAGCATCAGACAGAGAATATATCATCACTGAAAGAGACAGTTCAACAACTACAACAATAATCCCACATTATTGTTTCAGTAATGGTATTAATATAATGTATGGCAATAACTCTCTACTTTGAATGCACGAAGCAACTATCCACAATTACTCCAAACAGGGGAAAATGCTATCACTTTAAGTAACTCTTCAAAAATAACTAAAAAATATTGACAGTCGTTAATGGTTCTACTGAAGACATCTGAATGATACATAGCATTAATATGTTCTGCAATGTAAGCACCGTCTGATAAGGAATTAAGCAGAAAACATATATCAAAAAGCTCTATATTTGCTGTAAATGAATTTAAAATAATGTCCTCTACACGGAAGGAAAATTCTGCACGCCTGTGCTTCAACACTCGTGTTTGTTTCAACACACCAGTGCACGTGTTTTTTTCTCTTTATCTCCTTGGCACACAGGACATTGAAAACCTGCACAAAGATTCAGCACAGAACTGTGGCGTTTATCTTATACAGACTGGTGACACTGGAAGAATTGAACAGCGTACTTCAGATTCAGCACAGAACTGTGGCGTTTATCTTATACAGACTGGTGACACTGAAAGAATTGAAAAGCCACCCTTCAGAACAGCAATCAGAAAGGTGATAAAGGATTTAAAATTGTCCATGGTACTCACGAGCAACGCAAAGTCGTTAAATACAAGAAAGAAGAAAAGAAGATATAACCATTGAAACAACTGGAGTGTTTCCATTGCTGGGCCAGGTACAACGCCTTTGACTGAAAACTTCCCCGGAAAAACTGATACCACACGTGACGAACAGGAAATAGCCTGGCCATCTTCCTTTGTTCTCTTGTCTTCAAAGTGCTGTCTTGACAATGAACCTGTTCCCCCCCCTCCTCCCACCTTACACCCCCCACCCCCCACCCCCAACCCTCTCCCTCCTCTACCTTTTCTTGGTTCTGAACACCCACACACACCTTTGCCTCCCGTTTCAAACAGCTGTCACAGAACCTGCAGAACCAATGAGGTCCACACTGCACTGCTGGTCGCCAAAAGAGGAACGTGGTGACGAGAACAATGTGGGACGCTGCTTACAGTCCTTCACTTGGATCAGGATCAGGATCAGGATTTGGGGCGTTGCTTTATACAACTTAGCCATTTTTGGCTTTTTATGCCCCTGCAGATTTACTCCTTTATATTGTTGGTCAGGTTGTTGACTAGCTCAGTCATTTTATCCATCAAAGTCATATTTTGTTTTTGTCAATAACTCGTGTTTATCTATGAGGTTCTTGAAAGTATTTATACTAGGTGCACGTTTGATATTGTTTATTAATTTGTTCTGTTACTAAATGTAAACTTTCTGAGATTTGTTCTGGAATACTGTTTAAATATTTTGTCTGTACTCTTTCTTGTAGTGTCTACCTTTGGAGTACAAAAAAAAAAAAAAGCATTGTGTGTGGTGGAAATCCGTCTGTCTGCTCACAGCCATGGTGTGCTTGTGAGACTGTCACAACTCGTGGCATTCTCATTCTTCTGTCATTCTTCATCCTTCGTTTAACCTTTGAAGGGGTTTTCTGTACATGCCCTGTAGTGTACAATAATGTTTTTTGTGTGATGCCATTTTTTGTGTGACGTTTTCTTTTTAGGTGTGTGACGTGTTTCCAGAATGACGAAGGACGAACTGAACTGGATGGGAGAGTTTTGGATGGCACCGGAGATTAGAGAGATAAACCACTCGCGGCAGGCCCCTTCTTACTGTCTATAACAGTGCTGAAGCCGTTTTGGGGCACACACGCAGTGCGGAAGGGTGGCGGTAAATCACCCTCTCCTTCCCCACCCGAAGGAAACTGGTCGGTTCGACGGTTCAGCTGCAGTAAAGCGAAAGTTAAGTTACGCCTGGAATTTCGCACGTGTAGTAAGATTCGCTGTATACAATGAAAACCGATTCATTTTTGCTTTGGTTTTTAGCACGTTTGCATCTGCTTGAATGTAGATAATATAAAAAGAAAATAAAGCAGCTCCCCCCACCACCAACTCCCCCCCAGCGCAATGTTGCACATGAGAGAGACAGTTATAAATTATTGAACTGCGTTTTCGTAAGGCTACTTTTTCTTCACACTTTCTGGTTTACATCACCATTTCTTCAAAAAAAAAAAAAAAATATATATATATATATATATATCAAAACATAAAACACATATTCAGCTCTGTCTCTCTTCTAACATCTGTCTATACATACATACATGAATACATACATACATAATTTCATATAGATCTATCAGTATGTAAATCTAAATCTATCTATATGTACATAATCATATATATAATTCATATATATACGAACGCTTCATGTTGCCCGAGCAGACCGTTGTATTGTGCTCTATCTCTCTCTCTAAGTCTGTGTCTCTGTCTCTCTCTCTCGGGAGTTTTACATGGCTGTTAAAAGCATCTACAGTTCTGTACTTGTATGTGTTCGTGACAAAGGTATTTATTCAGACTTTTTTCAGTGTCCAAGAGGGGTTAAACAAGGTTGTATGCCAAGCACACAGCTGTTTTCCTTTTTCATCGGTGAATTGGCAGTGGAGTTATCAAAGAAGGGGAGACATGGAATACAAATGATACCTGGCACAACAGATTTGCTCTTAATGCTATTTGCTGATGATGTTGTTCTCTTGTGTGACACACCCATAGGGTTACAAAATCAATTAAATGCCCTTAAGCAAGAAACAGACAGACTACAACAAACAGTGAATCTCGTTAAGACCAATATTATAGTTTTCCGCAATGGAGGTCATCTTTCGACTCCTGAAAAATGGTGCTGTGGTGATAGGGAAATAAAAGTAACCAATACATATAAATATTTAGGAATGTTATTCACAACAAAATTGAGTTTGACATCTGCGTGGGATGAAGCAAACAGAAAAGGGAAAAAAGGTGTAATCCAAATTATAAAATCACTCAGGAGACTGCGTTCGACTGACGCTTTCCTTTCGTTTGGGCGGGGCAAAGGCAGCTCATGAATAATGAATGCGTGCCGCGGCGCAGGCTGCCTGGCTTCAGCAATTTCTGCAAGAGGTTTATCTCTCTTTTCTAATCTCCGATGGCACTGACAATTTTTGGCGCCACAGAATGTGATGATTATTGTGCCATGTGTGTGTGAGTAACAGAAACGTCTCGATGCACAGTGGATGTATCTGAATGGAGAATAGGGTGTGTGGAGGTGTGTTTTTTTTGTATTCCAAGAGAGGGGACATGATAGAGGTATTCAAATACCTCCATGGACATTATGATGTACAGAGGCCAGTATTCCAGCCCTCACTCAGTGGAAACTTCAGAGGCAACATTTAAAGCTCTAGACGAAACACTTTCGTCGTGATGTCAGGGGAAACTACTTCTCAAACAGAGTGGTGACACAGTGGAACAGTCTCCCAGACTCCGTGGTCCTGGCGCCGTCTGTCAACGCCTTCAAGAGCCGCCTGGATAAGCATTGGAGGGACCTACCTGGTCTGTACAACCCGTCTTGCCAGAGCAACTGATTTGATTTAGCCGCGCTCGCCACGCATGCAACCAATTCAGTGACAGTTTTGAAACACGAACAGGCCTCGGGAGAGGCCTAAGTCGTCGATCGTCAAAGTCAAAGTGAAAGGTAGACACTACAAGAAACAGTACAGACAAAATATTTAAACAGTATTCCAGAACAAATCACAGAAAGTTTACATTTAGTAACAGAGCAACAAATTATTGGAACAAATTAACAAACAATATCAAACGTGCACCTAGCATAAATACTTGATCCTGATCCTGAGTTCTAGTTACTGTGAATCTGGCGTTGTGCATATCAGCCTTTTCAGTGGTTGAGAGTTCCTTGTTACTTCATCAATCCTCATGATTTTTTGTGGGTCTGTGCTGGTCCCGTAGGCTGTCATCCCAGGGCGACGTCTGTCTTAGACGTGTGCACGTTTGTTTTGCCAAGCAGCTGGTCGTTGAGGCGATTGTGATTCATGTAGAACGTTTCAATCAGTGGATGTGTTTTGTGCTCTGGATCACATTGTGACTTGTGAATTTGGGAGTGAATTGGTTGACATTGTTGAATTCAAAGTTCTTTCCTTTTGATGATGTTCGTGTCAGGCTCATGACAGAACTGAACTAAGGAAATGCCTCTGGTACTACAACTCAGAACCCATCAAGTGAGGGCGACACAGAAAACACTGAAAACACAGCGGAATCAATGGCCACCCACAGGAAAGACAACTCTCACATGAGGGTGCAATCCAACTGGGCCAAAAGTCCCAAACCCCAAACTAACATCCATGTACAATAGAACCTAACTAAGGAAGCACCTCTGGTCCTATGACCAGAATCCATTAACTGAGGATAAATGGCAACACAAACAAAAAGACTAATGAGTAGTGACAGGGACAGTGCTTCACTTGGGTGTGTTGGAGAACTGTCAGCGTCAGCTCACAGCTGTGTGGTGCTCACCGTCTGCCCAGGCTGTGGGTCCCCCCCTTCTCCCTGTGGGGACCCGCCGGTCAGTCCACAGGTCAGAGGACCACGGCAGCAATTCCACACGGTGCGCACGTGCCTACCCAGCAGCCAGCAGCAGGGCACCAAGACGGCTTTCAGTATCACCATCAGCCTTCCTGCCGCCCATAACTTTGCCCTCTTATTGAACGGAATTCGCATATATGTGTATGCATTGAAAAAGAAGACAAAACCGAAAGTAAAGGAAACCACTCCTGCCGCCAGAGCGTACCATGGAAACCTATCTCGTTGTGAGTTGTTCCCATGGCTGTGCCCTGGTATTCCGGCAAGGTCGTTGTCAGTGTGGACAGATGGACCACTTTGTTCAGATGTGCCCATGTTCACGGCATGGTTTGTGTCTGCACTGCCTCCAGAGACAGTGTGAGAAACGGGAGCAGAAACTGAGTGGACACAGACACCTGGGCGAGAGCCACTTCCCCGTGTGAAAAATGCAATCAGCAATAAAAGACAGGCCACGAAAACAAGGCAGTGAGGAACAATGAACTCAGCAACGTACAGTGATCTGTAATTATCTGGATCTGTATTTAGATAGATAGAATCTTTCCAGCAGGGTTCGCTCTCATCACTTAGATACCTGAAATAGAAGACAGGGATTATAACCACAAACCCATACAATGTCGATGACACAAGCAACACCACAGCCACTACCATGTGATTTTGACTCCTCAGAGTCACAAATCGCTGCAGCCTTAAACCCTCAAGCACGATGACAGTACCCACTAACAGATTGACGATAGGCTGAAACATGGCAAAGGTCAGCTCTGAAACCAAAAACCCTTCACAACTAAAATCTGACTCCATTCGCTGTTGTACAGTTTCAAAATTTCTTTCTCCTTCTTCTACGATTATTAGGCGTATGTGAACCATCACTGCAGATCCCAAAGCATCATAGACCATCAACACACAGCTTGGCAGCATGACTAACAGTTCCGGTGAGCCAGTCCTAACTGCTGGCTGTTTGACGTACTGGCAAAGTACGTTGACAATGACTACACCATTGAGGATACAGGCCAGGATGATGAACGTGATCCCACAGCCGATGACAGCCGTAGAGTCAAAGTAGCAGTCGAAAAAGTAGCAGTTGTCATCAGTGATGTTGACAATGGGGCGTGTGGTCGTACTCATCTGAAACCCAACGCGAGATAGTTTATGGTCTGAAACAGTCTGACAGAGTGTTGTCTTTTTATTCCATTCCGTGACTGCAAGGTTTTAGAGCCTGTTGCAGTTTATACCTCACCCCACCCCAACCTCCAATGTACGGTACAAATAACATGAAACTTCTTTTTTTCTTCATCTGAAAGGAAGTGCTCAAGCTAATACAAGTTACGTGCCATTTTTTTTCCATTTATTTACAGCTTAACACCATAGACACATGATTAAACTTGATGGAGAAATGTTTTGTTGTTTTTTGTTTTGTTTTAGATTTGATAATACGGTATACAACTCGCACTATACTGACTTTTATTTCCGACCAAGATCATAGTAAACATCCGAAGAGAGCAAGATGAATGAGCAACTGACAGTAGGATACGTGTGTAGAGTATATATCCATTCATAAATACATATCAATGTGAGTACATGCCGTCCATTTTCGTGCCTGACAATTTATTTGTTGCTGCCTTGTTCTGCCAGACTTTCTCTCTCTCTCTCACTCTCTCTCTCTCTCTCTCTGTATGTTTACCTTGTGCCACAATCACAGAACCAGGTGATCAGTGTCTGACGTCACTGTTCAGTCGTCACCACAGCTTCAGGTTGAAAGGGGCAGTGCTTTCCCTCAGTCTTGACACTGATACCTGTCGGAACACGTCACACAGCCATCGTCACAGGTCGTCAGTGGACCTTATTCGTAGCATCGGCGCTGTGGTCAGTTAATTCACGTCACCGACTGAGGCGCTGTGTACTTATTCCTCCTCCTCCTCCACCTCTACGAAACACACACACACACACACACACACACACACACACACACATACATACACACACACAGGCGTGCGCTAGTACTGATCTACGCCCATCTCGCAATCCAATGCATTTGCGCCTGTTGGTGTTAACACCATGGAGCCGGAACAGTGCATGAAAGAGGTGAGCGGTCCAACCTTGCATCACAAAGTGGACAGGACACAGAGACTGAGTGAGAGGCCAAGAGAGACGGGGGAATAGACTACAGACTTATAATGTACTTATCTATATACGTCCGTGGGAACAGACAGAAAGAAAAGAACAAAAAAATGAAGGAGAGAATAAAGGAGTAGTAAACTCGGAGAGAGGAGACTTTGATGAGAAACGCCGCATCCACTACACATTCATGAACAACTTCCTGTTCCACCAGTTTGACGACAGACTTGCCGTGCATGAAGTACACGCTCAGCAACTAACTCAACAGTAAGGCAGGCTACCCAGAAACAGACTACCCCCTACCCTCTGTGTGTGTATGTGTGTGTGTGAGCGTACGTGTACTAATATGTGTGTGTCTGTGTGTATATAAAACCACTGAAGAAACGAGGTAACTGTATAAAAATGCCAAAACAACATCAACACCCCGACGTCCATTCTATATAATACCTGTCCACACGAAAACAGTTTCACGGAACAGACAGGAAGCAAGAAAACACCTGGTCATTGCAGCCCTGTACATAGGTATACGTGACTCAGATGAGCTGACTGTTTGACAATAATAATTCAAAACACTTACCGCACACTTTACTGTTGATCACTTTGTCTTCGGTGTTTTATTTCCTTGGAACTCAGGCCCTATCCCACGACCGTCAGCAATGGAGAATATTCAGTTAGCGAAGCGTTCAGCAGTGCAGCGCCCCCACAACCACTGAAAACAGCAGGTTACAGAACCACTGACAGTGTCAGTATTCACCTCGGCAACCCGGATCTTTCCTCCTTTTGTCGTCTCGCCTGCGGACATACATCTGTGGACGCATGATTGCTCTCAAGTCTCGCCCCATTGAAGAAGATTGATGGGTGGTTGTGATTTTTGTGTAGCATTATTCTGTGTGCAGACACATAGGTGCGCTGCATACCAAGTTTCGTGTGCAGACTAGAATCAATTATGATTTTAAAAAGAACAACAAGACATGAGTCTCGGTATGTCAGGGTGACAAACCACAAAATTTTCCTTGTCTTGTTGGACCTATCATGAGTCATGTATTATAGTCCTACTACTACTACTGCTGCTGCTGCTACAACACACACACATATTTATACACACACATGGCACACACACACACACACACACGCGTACACACACACACACACACACACACACATTCACATTCACATTCACACACCTATACATGACGGGCTAAATAAACAAAACGGTCATACACGTAAAACGTTCCACGTCTGAGTGTGTATGTGAGCGTGTCTGAAATCTGATTGAATGACACAGGAAACGAATGATGAGCGCCCAATGGAAGCCGTCAGTCGGCTCTACCCCAGGTAGGCAGCCTGTTGTGGCAAATGACTCCGTGTTTGTAAGGCGCTTAGAGCTTGGTCTCCGACCGAGGATAGGTGCTGTATAAATATCCATATCATAACCTAGCACACAAAAGTCATGCAGAGTATAAACTGAAATTTAGTGAAGAGGAGGAGATTCATCAAATTTCACTCCAAGATGGACAGAACAATGATAAACTGTAACACTAAATGTTCTTTTGTCAGGTAGGCCTATACCTGCATGTACGTTGAGCACCCTGCCCAAGTTACCAGCAACCGATGTGCCCAAGTCAGTTGGCAACACTGTAGACAACCTTCCCATTCCCTGAAGGCCTCAATGGCTCTATTCCAGTTCCTGTAGACAACCTCCCCATTTCCTGAAGGCCTCAATGGCTCTATTCCAGTTCCTGTAGACAACCTCCCCATTCCCTAAAGGCCTCAATGGCTCTGTTCCAGTTCCTGTAGACAACCTCCCCATTCCCTAAAGGCCTCAATGGCTCTGTTCCAGTTCCTGTAAACCTCCCCATTCCCTGAAGGCCTCAATGGCTCTATTCCAGTTCCTGTAGACAACCTCCCCATTCCCTAAAGGCCTCAATGGCTCTGTTCCAGTTCCTGTAAACCTCCCCATTCCCTGAAGGCCTCAATGGCTCTATTCCAGTTCCTGTAAACCTCCCCATTCCCTGAAGGCCTCAATGGCTCTATTCCAGTTCCTGTCTCAGTTTCTCAAGGACGGGAGGCGTCAACTTAAGGAATCGTGTTCGGAAAAAATTTTTAATCAATGCACGCTCCAGTCTGCCACACTATGATCTGCTGGGCAGATACCTGACCAGGAGCATCACCCAGCTCAGACGTCGGGTGCATCCAAAACTATTTCTGTACATACCCGGCCATCAGGGTGGATTTCTACGATATAGTTTTTTTCAGAGGACAACTGACACTTATGTTGCCATGGATTTTAATTGTTTCAGTACGCGCTGCACATAATCGTTTCATACGAATGACAAGACGTTTAGTTTGATATTCCTGTCAAACCTGGGAGACTGAAAAGGGCGATGTCGGGATTCGATCCCAGACCCTCACAGTGGATTATTACCACAGGCTATTAGCAGACTGATAAGCGTCTTATAAACCTCAAATTCCTCCTCGCCCATCTGTCCGGCTATTTAACCCATAGCTGGGGTCTGGTTCGTGGGCATCAGGGCATGTCCACACACTGATGGGCCTGTATGCTGCACGTTTGGGGGGCCAGGACCTCCTCCATCATGACTGGTTCAGCCTGCGACCCTCCTTGAGTGGAGAGACCAAGATCTAGTTTTGTTATCGCGCCAGTCATCCGCGCCCGCACCGCGTTAGTCCTGACAAGTCGTGTCCATCCTGCTCGGTGTCCCGCTGAAGGAACACCCACACTGACGTGGCATGGAGGTGTGACTACGGAATTCACTCTTCCCCCGGAGAAGAAGAGACCCGCTTCGCAGGACTAACAGAAAAATTGGAATTTGACATATTATTCTTTGAATTCTTAATTAACTAAACCCAAAAGTTCCTCACATATTTTTCAATGTTCAGCATGTGTCTTATAATATTATATAATTTATGCTGGGAAGAAGATACCTTTAATTTCGAGTAATTTCTTCGTTCGTGGGCTGCGATTCCCACGTTCACTCCTGAGTGGGCGTTTACGTGAATGATGCGGGTTTTTACCCCCGCCATGTAGGTGGCAGTACTGATGATTGTTTTCGCCGTGGGGTGGTGGGGCTGCAGGGAAGAGAGATTTCAGTACCAGGAATGTACGAATGAAATGGTCGCGAGCCGTGAATATCTAATTATTCACCTATTTCATATACTCCCCCCACTCCACCCCGTTGGGTTGAAATGGTCATTCACCTTCTTCTTCTTCCTTTATACGACCAACATCATTCTACTGATGATTCTGTCGTAGTTTGGGGAGACTGTCGAAGATTGCGCTGTTGTGAGGCCGGATTTAAAAAAAAATTGTTTGGTGGCCTGGCCAGCCAGTGCACGTTCAGCGTGCACCGTCATGATGCCAAGCCTCTGCAGCAGCCGTGGATGGGGAGGACAGGGGTAGAAAAGCAACTGGGAAGGGTGGCAGGAGGGGGAGGGGGGGATTGTAGGGGACGGTGGTCAGGAGGAGGGTAAGGGGGAGGGTTGGGGGTGATGGGAAGGAGGGGGGGTTGTTCCAGGTTCTAAAGATGGGAGGCCAGCCTAGACTTGAAGCAGTCCAGTGACTCAGCCGTCACAACCTCCTGAGGCAACTTGTTCCATTCTGGTATGGTCCTCGGGAAGAACGTCATTTGCCTGTACCGTGTCGTGCAGATGGGGATGTCGTAGCTCAGGTCGTTGTTTGTCCTGCTGTCGGATGGTTTGGGCAGGAATGTGGAGTTAATAGAGATGAGACCGTGATGGAATTTGTAAAACATCTCCAAGCGGGCTTTCTTACGACGCTGTTGCAGGTAAGGCCAGTTGAGTGAGTCAAGTATGGAGTCCACGCATGATGTTTGGTGGTGGCGATTTGAGACCCATCTTGCTGCTCTTCGTTGGATCTTCTCGAGGGTCTCAATCTCGTTTGCAGTGTAGGGATCCCAGACAGTGGCTGCGTATTCAAGAAGCGGGCGAACAAGGGCTTTGTACGCAGTTTCCTTGGCCTTCTTGTTGCCGATCTTGAGGTTGCGCCGGACGAAGACTAGGGCCTTGCTGGCTTTCTTTGTGATGGAGTCAGTGTGAGATACCCACTGCATGTTGTCCTGGATGTTGACACCAAGGTACTTAGTGGTGTTGACATTCTCCAGGTGTTGTCCATGTAGCTCATACACAGGAGCAATCTTGTTCCACTTCCGAGAGACTCTCAGCGTTGAGCATTTCTGCGGATGGAACTCCATGGACCACTTCTCCTCCCAGGTGGCAAGGGAGTGTAGGTCTTCTTGCAGCACTCGCTCGTCTTTTTTCTTCATGATGGTCTTGCTGCACAGGGTGTCGTCGGCAAATAGGCGGATCTTCGACTTGATGCCATCAGGAAGGTCGTTTATGTATAGGAGAAAAAGACTAGGCCCTAGGACCGAGCCTTGGGGGACGCCGGATTCCACAGGTAGGAAGTCAGATCTTGTTCCCTCCACCACCACAGCTTGCTGTCTGTCCGCAAGGAAGTCCTTGATCCAGTTAATGGTGCGGCCTCTGGTGCCGTAGCGACGTAGTTTGTGGACAAGTAGGGTATGGCTGACTTTGTCGAACGCTTTTGAGAAGTCGAGGACGATAGTGTCCTCCTGGTTTCCCTTCTCAATCTCTCTGGTCGCTTCGTCCACATACCCTAAGAGTTGAGTCTCACATGACCTGTCCGCGTCGAAAGCTGTGCTGCTCTGGACAGAGAATCTCATTGTTCTCGAAGATGGGACATGATGTGGCTGGTGATGATATGTTCCATCAGCTTGCAGGCTATGCAGGTGAGGGAGATGGGGCGGTAGTTGGCTGCATTATATCTTTCTCCCTTTTTAAATACAGGTGTGATGTTGGCCTGTTTCCAGTCCTGTGGCAGGGTACCAGAGGAGTATGAGATGCGATAGAGCAGGGTGAGGGCTGGAGTGATCTCCTCTGCAGCCGTCTTCAAGAGTCTGGGGGTAATGCCGTCTGGGCCACAGGCTTTATTGGGGTCAAGGCTGAGCAGGAGTTTTTTTACTCCATCTTCTGTGATGTTGATGTCGTCACATGCTGGATAGTCTGGAAGTTTTGGTCCAGGGGGGCATCGCTGTTCAAACTCTTCAGCTGTGATGGTGTCTTTGGGGCTGAATACAGAGTGGAACTGGGTGTTCAGGATCTGTGCTTGCTCCTTGGGGTCGGAGATGAGTTTCCCGGCTTCTTTAAGTGGAGAGACGCCCACTCCTTCTGTTCTTCTTGCTTTAATGAAGCCGTCCAGAACTTCTTCTTGGAGGTGGTCTGGCTTTCACCTTCATCAGAGATCAGTCCTTCCGTCTACGTGTCTCCAGTAGGCGCGATGTAGACGTTTCTGGATGAGGCGCTTAAGTGCCTTGAATTCCTGTTGAAGGGCCTTGTGGACATTGTTATCCACCGGATGCGTGTGCAATGCTTTACATATACTTTGTTGTTGTTGTTGTTGTTTTGTTTTTGTTTTGTTTTTTCAGTTACGATCGAAATAACTGTACATTTCTCACTGAATTTGTGTTCCATCTGTATGCTTGCTGTGATTTTTGTTGCTGGATGTGCTTTTTGCGTCGGTGATACCTGGTTCCCTGGTGTTTATTTTTGACAGTGGTGAATGTGGCGTGCTTTGTTTTGCTGTGATTTGCACCTGTGGGATTTGAGACTGTTATGGCGCCTGTGTCAATTTACATATCAATGTGTGTATGTGTGTGTGTGTGTGTGTGTGTGTGTGTGCGCGCGCGCGCGCGCGTGTGTGTGTGTATGTATATATACATGTATACATGTGTATAATTTTTATGTGTGTGTGTATATGAAAATGCATGTGTATGTGTATGTATATATGTATGTATATGTATGTGTACATATATATATATATATATATATATATATATATATATATCTTTTATCATGTCAGTCTTACATATGCATACTTTAGCCAGTGTCATGTTAAACTTTGTAGACTTTGTACATATTTTACGACACTTAGTCTTAATTCCATTATTTTTATTGTGAAGCGCGGTGAGCCCCATCTGAGATGGAGGTACTGCGCTATATAAGCCTACATTTTATTATCATTTATCATTATTAACGGAAATTCTTTAGCGCGCGGGTAACTAGAATCTAAGGGAAATAACCTTGTATTTCCACATCATTTGTAGAAATGGAGTTAAGTCCTTTTTCTTTTTTTTTTCTTTTCTTTTTTTTAATACTTTTTCTCGTTTTCCGCTGTTCTTCAGTTGTTCTTGCCATTATGATCAGTTTATGAATACGTGAACATTGGGGTGGTGGGGAGAAGGGAAAAAATATTGAAAAAAGATGGGTGTGACTATGTGAGGTCCGGCCGGGCCTGCCGGGTTGATTTCGCCGATAGTCACGTCACGGTCTCCCCTGGCCGCACGGCCGCGTCGGTCAGTCTTCCAGCTCTGCCTTCATTCTTAAACCCCATTTGTTGGAATTCGAATGCAGAAGATACATTGGTAATGAATTGGAGGCAGTGCCCTAAATCTACTGAACAACCTACGGTCGCCTGTTATACTCGGACAGTTCAGTGCTAACACGCACAGCACCGATTCAGTCATCGAAGATCATGTCATGAGCTGCAGCCCGGCCGGCGGATCAATAACTCACCAAACTAATCATGTCCACCGCTGCGGCTGCATGGACAAATCCCCTGTCAGTAGCAGTGTCTCATGAGTCAGTCAGTCAGTGCACACAGTACCCGGAAACCGGCTGGGAGAAGATCGCTGTTTTACTGGGTGGATACTGACTCTACACGTGCTGCATGGCCGTTCGGGACTGACTGAAATGGTGCGGTCCAAGGATAGGAGGAGGAAGGTCAGTTCCGGCTGTGGCCAATCCCATAAAAAGTATAAAAAAGAAGAAAAAAATTAGAAAACGGCAACTGAGGAACAAAAAAAAAAAAACAACAACCAAAAAACCGGCAACAAAACAAAACAAAACAAAACAAAAACAAACAAACAAAAACAAACACAAATATTATCAATTTTATTGATCAACTTTTACCTCTAGCGGGAAGACGCTACGTCAATGACTCTCGAGTTAAAACTCTGACTGAACCGGTCCAAAAGAATCAGTTTTATTCGTGTGTCATTTCAATTGTTGAACAAAACCGACAAATGATTTTTGCCTTATTTTGACGTGTGTGTGTGTGTGTGTGTGTGTGTGTGTGTGTGTGTGTGTGTGTGTGTGTGTGTGTGTGTGTGTGTTACTGATGTATGTACTGCATGCCAAATTGTTTTACTACCATGCTCTTTTCATTGTATGTATCACAGACTTCCATCAGTCACACTTATCAAATTCTTCTGTTGAGAAAAGTGAGTTATTCTGGTTCTGGTGGGTTTTTTCCTTCTGAAACAAACCTTCACATAAAACCAGTATAGAGGTACAACGAACACGTTTTGATGTCATGTATGCTACGTGTTTGCAAGTGAGTTACGTTGGTAACGTACGTTTGAATGCAACTAAGTGTAGTTTTCTCAGTTCTTTCTTCTTCTTCTTCTTCTTCTTCTTCTTCTTCTTCTTCTTCTTCTTCTTCTTTCTTTCTTTCTTTCTTTCTTTCTTTCTCAAGAGGCCAAAAATGACAAGTGGAAACAGTTTTTCGAGGCACTCAGTTATGACTCAACATTGACAGAGTTCTGGCAATTTTATCGTCGCATGGAAGGGAAAACGTGCACAACAACAACCCCAGACATGGTAGACACTGACGGAACCAAGCTTAAGACAAACGAAGAAAAAGGATCCGCCCTGCTCAAACGTTTCATACAACAGAGCGATCAAAGAAACTTAGATGAGAAAAAGAATTATGTTGAGGAGTTAAACCAAACCCTTATGCAGACTGGACCTGATGATGTCTTGACAATAGATGATCTAAACGAAGCAATATCTAAATGCAAGAAAGAATCAGCTCCTGGCCCAGACAAAGTTCGCTACTCGGACATCAAGGAACTATCGGAAGAAGACAGAAGCAACCTTTTCAGTCTATATCAAAACAGTTTCCACAATGGACATGTGCCGGAGGACTGGACACACAGCTTCTTAAAACCCATGCCAAAACCAGGAAAGGACCATCATCAGGTAAGCGGCTACCGGATCCTAACCATGCAAAACATTGCCGGAAAGCTCATGGAACGCATAATAGCCAGGAAACTTGCCAGGGATCTTGAACACAGGCACATTCTCCCTTCAAATCAAGGTGGTTACAGAACAGGCAAGTCCACATGGGAAAACGCAGCTGCTTTTGCATATGAGGTGTATGAAGGATTTCAAAGAAAAGAAGAAACACTAGCAGTAGCAATCGATCTTGAAGATGCCTACAATAAGGTCCAGTTTGCGCACCTCATGGAGCTGCTACTAAGGTATGGAGTAAGTTTGACACTGACAAGATGGATAGCAGCAGCGCTTCAGGAAAGAACCGTCGTCCTACGCCTCGGAGATTGGATGTCTGCACCTTCTAAACTATCCATGGGACTGCCACAAGGGTCTCCGCTTTCTCCTGTCCTCTACAATGTCTACACGAAGGGCCTTGCAGACTTAAACAACAATGGAATAGCTCGGGTGCTTACTCTTGCGGATGATGGCCTGGTCTTCAAAACTTCGAAAGATGCTCAGGAAAGAACTAAAGCCGTCCAGAAACAACTAAACAATATTGCTCAATGGTGCAAAGAAACAGGATCTTCCATCAATCCAGCGAAAGCCCAAATGTTGCTGTGCACCCTCAACAACAGAACCGCGAGCAAATCACCACCTTCTGTGTCACTCGATGGGATTCAGATCGAGAAAACTGAATGCCTACGCTACCTAGGAATACACTTCGACAGGATGCTGACCTTCAGAAAACATACGGAAAATACTGTTCTCAAATGCAAAAAGGGCCTTTCAGTCTTAAAAGCAATGGCAACCAAAGGTATTGAACAACGCCACCTCTTCCTGCTATACCAATCACTCGTCCTCAGTGTGATCGACTACGGACTTGGGCTAACAACACCGTCTCAAAGCAACCTCCTAAAATTAGAGTTCAAAATGAAGCTATGAGGCTGATCCTTGGAACAACAAAAGACACGCCCACAGAAACCATGCGATACCTGCTTGACCTTCCTTCAGTGCAGGCCAGAAACAAGTTAGAACAGGTCAAGACCTACTTCAAAGCATTAGAAAACCATCAAAACCCACTGCATGACGCAGTCAAAGAACCAAAAGGCAGCCGTCTAGGACGAGGAAGATCATGGATGGGGCAAGCAGAAGACACAATCCAGCTAGTATGCCGACTACATGACCTGAAAGAAACAAAAGAATGGGAGAAAAACCCCGAAAACCTCAACCATCTATTCAACAAAGCCATTTCACCCACTCTAGGAAGACATTGTCGGGAATGGCCAGAGGGCAAAACTGATGCGGAAGTGAAGCTACTCATAGAAGAAAACAGTAAAGAAGAGGACATCATCATATACACAGATGGCTCAGTCACCAAAGACCAATCCGGTTGGGGATTCACCGCGAAACAAAATGGAAAAACAGTTTGGGAAGAGAATGCTGCCTACAAAGTCACAACCTCCAGCCTAACGATGGAAGTTGAAGCTGTGACACATGCCCTCCAGTGGCTATCGTCCATTCATACGCCCGGAAACCAACATGCCATGATTCTAACAGACTCAATGAATCTCATACAGAAAATTGAAAACGGAATGGGAAGCCCAGAGTGGCATAAGGCAATGATTCAGATTTTAAAAAAACTCACATGGTCATACTGCCCGGGACATGCAGGTGTTAAGAGAAATGAGCGAGCTGACAGACTTGCTGGTAACGCAACACCAACGAGCGGCCTACATCTAGGAAAATCGGAAATCCTCAGAAAAGTCAAAGAATATCAAAAAGAACAGGTACAAGGCCATCACTCCATCGATCGCCTCAAAGAAATAAAAGCAGAGAGAGGGAGTGGCCGTAAGTCTAACATGAAAGGTAGAGCACGATGCTTTGCAAATCAAACAAATATCGGCATCATTTCCAAACCAACATTGCGCAAATTTCTTCAAGTCTCTGTGGGCTTTTCCAAATACAATAGACTGAGCAACACACTAGACGCCACGTTCTTGGCATCAGAGATCTTTTCCCATCCCTCTTGCGACCAATCAGTGGCAGCCTCTGTGCGTGTGTGTATGTGTGTGTTTTTGTGCATGTGTGGGTCTGTATTTTTGAGTGCGTTTGTGCATGCGCGAGAGTGTAAGTGTACACAAGTGTCAGTAGAGTTCTGTGCACGTGCGCGCGCGCGCGCGCGCGCGCGCGCGCGTGTGTGTGTGTGTGAGGGGGAGGTGGGGGTGCGGGGGAAGGTGGGGTAGAGGATGAGGTATGTGAGTGTATGCATGCCTACACTGTGGGAGCAACAGGATATTGGAACGAATATATATATATATATGTATGTGTGTGGAGATATGGGCATATGTGTGTGTGCTTGTACAAGTAAGTGTTCATCTGTGTGTGTGTGTGTGTGTGTGTGTGCCGTGGAAGCTGCGATACGTAGACTAGAAATGAGTGTGTGGAGGAGGGGGGTAGTGGAGGTGCAGGGTAATGTGTGGTGTGTGTGTGTGTGTGTGTGTTGGAGCTCATGTACGTTTATATGTATTTGACTGTGCTTTCATATCTGTGAAACTGCATGTTCGGTGCATATCTGTTATGCATGTGTGGGTGTATATGTGAATGTGTGTCTTCTTGTTTTACATCTATTTGCTTATTTATCATCATTGTTATCTTTTTTTTCTTCTTTTTTTTACTACTACCCTTTTTTTTCTTTTTCTTTTTTTTTTTTACTACTACTACCTCTTTTTTTTCTTTTTTTTAATACTACTACCTCTTTCCTTTTTTTTCTTTTTTTCCTTTTTTTTGTAAGCTTATCTATTATTTATTCACCTTTTTTTTTTCTCAAGGCCTGACTAAGCGCGTTGGGTTACGCTGCTGGTCAGGCATCTGCTTGGCAGATGTGGTGTAGCGTATATGGATTTGTCCGAATGCAGTGACGCCTCCTTGAGCTACTGAAACTTCTTCTTTCTTTCTTTTTTTTTTTTTTTTTTTTTTTCTTTGTTCTTTAGTTCTTCTTCTTTTCCTTCTTGGGGTTGATCTTCCTCTAAAATCACAAATATGGATAGAGGTCAAACAAATGAGAGAATGAATAAACGAACACACACACACACACACACACACACACACACACACACACACACACACACACACACACACACACACACACACACACACACACACACACACATAATGACAACGCCCACATGATGACCAGTAAAATGCGCAATGGGAAATAACTGTTTATTTACTATTTTGTCCCACAATTCTTGTGGAGTGGTTCACCTTGTACTACACGCAAACCCCTACACGCAGGCGCACCCATTCCGCACTTCACGACGGACCATTCTCAGAAATTCATTTAAAACGAAACGGCATTTTCTCCATCAGTTCTAATATTTAAAAAAATCAGCGAACGATAACTCAACTCCCTTTCATTCTTTTTTCAATGATTTATTGTGCGCCTGCCTCCGATTTCAGACGATGCATAGTCACGTGACTCCAGCATGGCGGATGTAATGCGACAGTAAATACGCAAAGAGGTGTAGCCGGTGTTTCGACATTGCATCGGCTGCTTGATATGTTTTTTGACAGCTGGGTTTACTATTATTCATCAACATGTTTTTGACCAGAGCGTTGGAGAAGATACTGAGTGATAAGGAGATAAAGAAGGCTCACCATTCGCAACTGAAAAAAGCTTGTGAGGTGGCACTGGGTATGTTGACAAGACGATCATGTATTGTCATTGAAATTACGTACAAGGTAGCACAGCTGCTGTTAATGTTGCAGAACACACAGCCTCACTTGTTCGTTTTCATTTCTTTTTCTTTTGTCCTACAATAAATGGGTCAAACATTATATATTTTGTAAAACGTAAGGCTATGAATTAAATCGCACAGAAATGATAGTGCACTTCGATTTTGGTTAGCGATAGGTGTGGTAAGAATCGGCTTGAATATTATGAATACATACTTAAGTTTGCATTATTCCAGATGATTACACCAACACAGATTTTACACACAAAAAGTTACACTTGCTTTATAATGAAGTTGTAAAGATCGACATTTCAGATTGTGTTCTGTTCTATTCATCATGTTGGTGATACTATATTGTAATGTCAACTGGTGATTGAATCATTGATCATATTTTGACCATGAGTGTCTTACTCTTAGAAACAGTTGTTCATGGATTGTGTAATTTTTTTGTTGTTCTGAGAATACTTTTTTCTGCTGAAAATACATTTTGCATAATATTGTGACATCATACTAGTACATAAATGACAAAAACACCCAAACATACCAAATATACTTTTAACTTCTTTTCTGAAATGTTGTGCAGTGTACACCAAGTATAAACTAAGAGTAGTCATAAAAACCAACAACATGCAAGCTGTTTAAGAATAATGCATCATCCTTGTTATACTTACTGAGCTCTGCTGACCCCTACCCCAATTCCACCCCATATCACACCCCACCTATCACATTTTAAATCATCTAATTCTAAGGAACTGCTTCAGTTTTGAAATGCTTTTTGGAACACACACATGTATGATGTAAATGATGTATACATGAACAACGCAAAAATAGTATATTAATTTTTACCTGAAGGAAACCTGTTATATTTGGTGCCTCCTTCCAAAAGATAATGTTTAGAAAGTATATATCATATGGATCCCTTTAAAGTCGGAGATTATAAACACTCACACACATACACACACACACACACATTGTATATGTAACTTTTGTTGTTTTCCTTTTTTTTCTATTGTGTGTGTATAATATATATATATATGGTTTGCTTTGTTGTGCGGCAAGTCTGAATAACATTATTTGGGAGATTAAGTTGACGATGTTATCATCATCATGAATATGATATTTCATTGTCATCAAATTTTACAAATGAGTTTTGTGTAATTCCGTTCTGTTTGAATGTTCCCACAATATCAGTAATATTATAATATGTATATATATGGTATTCATAGTGCATTGTATATGTAGGACTTTTTCTTCAGGCAGTGGTGGTAAGATTACGAATTCTTTAAATCTGTATGATACTATATATGGGTTGTGTGTGGGCTCCTTTTTTTTCTTCTTCTTCTTTTTTTTTCTTTTTTGTGATAATTTGAAGTATAGTTGTTCTTGTCTTGTTCCAGATGAACTGAAAAATGATGGCAAAGATCAACAAAAGTAAGTAATTCACTAATTGTGCTTTGTTTTAATACATTTTGATAATTTTTGCAAAGTTTTATTGTGTGAATTTTGTCTTTTTCCAGTGTTTTTCTTTTTTATTGTTTTTTTGGTATGTGCTTGTTTGCGTGCGTATACATATTTCTGTGTGTGTGCATGTGTGTACATATGTGTGTGTGTGAGTGGATGTGTGCATGTGTAAGTGTGTGTGTGTGTGTTTGTCTTTTTGTTCTGTTTTTGTTTGTTTTGTTTTTTTAGTTTACATTGTAGTGTATTTTTCTTCTTCTTTTAAATATCACAAAAGTGTTTTATAGTTGAATGCAATATTGATGCTTGATATGGAAAAAAAAAAAGTGAAAGCATTTTCAAAAGAAAAGAAAGGAATTAACTTTTCTTTGTTTTAAAAAATCAAAAAAGCAAGATATAAGCAGCAAGCACAAGAGAACTGTTGTGTACTGACAGGGGAAAAAAAGGCTTCAGAATGTTCTATATCATATGCCTTTTCCATCATAAAAGTCATGTGAGATGCTGAAAATTCCTTTGATGACTAGAAAGTAAAACCAACCATTTGTCATTGAATAAAACAACAAGACTAAGTCAGAAACACAACAAACAGTCCAGTTCGTTTTTTTTCTCCACATCTTGTTCACTGTTTATGCTTGGAGGTTAGTCCTGAACAAAACCGGTAGTGTTCTGGAGTTATCACAGGCCTGTGCAGCTTGCCTTGTAGGGCGGTGCATGTCGGCTAGATCTCCACCCTCAGACCTCTGAGGTCCCTACAGTCATGGAGAACATGGTCTGTGGTCTGGCCTGCTTCTCCCACATGTGTCACAGAGGGGACGGCACAGCATGGAAATGTTTGTGCATCTGTTTATTGCTTTGTATTGTATTACTCTTTTGTCACAACAGATTTCTCTGTGTGAAATTTGGGCTCCACATCCCAGGGAGAGGGCATCACCACAGTGTAGTGACACCTTTTTTCTTCTGCTTTTCTTTTCTTTTCTTTTTTTAATCTGCTCGCAAGCTTGTTTGTTTCCCTATCAAAGTGGTCTTTTCTGCAGAATTTTCCCAGGGACAACCAGTTTGTTGCCATGGGTTCTTTTATGTGCGTTAAGACCTCTAATTTATCCTATCATCCAAATGATTAGGATCCAGACCACTGTTCATGATCAAGTGGAAGGGAATAATATACTGGCAAGTGTGGGGTTCGATCCCATGTGCTCATATTCTCTCACTTCCAAGGTGGACATGTCACCACCAGGCCACCACTCTACACCTAGTTCATTGTGTCCTGTCTGTAACTGTGTGACATCATATATAATGACTTGCACTGGTCTGGACAGGTAGTGATAGTTGTCTTGGGGTTGTGTTGGTTTATAAAGTGGTATTTGATGATAGTCTTCACCTCTGTATTACTTTCTGCATTGTCTTCTTGGTCATGTTCCATACCGAGCTTTGCAGTTTTGTCTGCTTCCTCTTTTCCATGTATTCTGCAGTGTGAGGGAACCCAGTGCAGTACAAATCTGAGGCACCTGATGCTGCTCAGTGCTCTTCTCAGTTGTAGAAACTTGTTGGCAGCTGCTGCCTTTGGCATTTGAACTGGTTTGCCTTCAGTCAGAAAGATGACCTGGGCATCTTTGTCTGCTGGGCTGCTGATGATATTTACTGCCTGGATCAGGTCTGTCTTGGCTTTGTAAAGCATGCAGTGAGAGCCAGTTGGTATTGTCTCTACTTGCCATTGTTCATTCAGGCATCGACCCCTGCTTCCTTCTTTCCAGATTGCTTCAATGGCTGGCCCATCTGTGTAAACCTGCATCCGTGCTTTCAGGGGGTATAGTTCTTCACCTTCTAGCATGGCTTGCATTTGGACTCCATTTGACGGGCGCTATATCCAGGTGGTTTCAGCGTTGGGCTTTCAATCTGAGGGTCCCGGGTTCGAATCCTGGTAACAGCACCTGGTGGGTAAAGGGTGGAGATTTTTCAGATCTCCCAGGTCAACATATGTGCAGACCTGCTACTTGCCTGAACCCCCTTCGTATGTATATGCAAGCAGATCAAATACGCTTGTTAAAGATCCTGTGATCCATGTCAGCATTCTGTGGGTTATGGAAACAAGAATATACCCAGCATGCACACCCCCAAAAACGGAGTATGGCTGCCTACATGGCTGGGTAAATAAACAGAATGGCCATACACGTAAAATGTTACATGTCTGTCTGAGTCAGTGAGTGTGTATGTGTGCGTGCCTGATATCTGATTGAATGACACAGGAAACGACTGATGAGCGCCCAGTGGCAGCCATCATTTGGCTCCACCCAGGTAGGCAGCCTGTTGTGCAAAATGACACGGAGTTTGTAAAGCGCTTAGAGCTTGGTCTCCACCCAAGGATATGTGCTATGTAAGTATTCATATCAAGTGAAATATTAAAGTTCAAAAGAAGCTGACAGCACTTTCTTTTCCCCTCCACCAGAGAGAAGTCGTCGGAGTCGTCAGCCCTGCCCCAGCCAAAGCGGGCGGGAGTTGTGGAGGCTGACAAGTACTTCCTGCCCTTTGAGTTGGCCTGCCAATCCAAGAGTCCCAGAATCGTCAACACCGCCCTCGACTGTCTGCAGGTGAGAGGCTCTGCTGATTATTCAGTTTATGACCCCTCTCGTTCGCAGATGTACATGATGTATTTAGTGTGTCCAGTTACAAGGAAAATTCAGTCTTCGTTTCGGTTCTTTGTGATAACTTAGCTTTTTTCTTTCCTTTTTTTTTTTTTTTTTTTTTTTTTTGTACTTTGGATGCAAGTTTAATACAGTGAATACATATACAGGTAATCTAAGATAGTAAGAACTTTGAGGTTTAATTGTTAATCTGTATTCTCAGTCTTGTATGTGAACATTCCTTTGTGGACTTTCAATGCAGATAAGTTGCAATATTGCTGACAACATGTATGTTTAAAAGTAAAAGGAAAGAATCTTCCATGTAAGAAGTGAAGAAGGGAGTAAAGGGGTAACAGTAAGTTAGTGAGTAAGCTCTTTGTTGTTGTCGTCATGCCACTTTGAACATGAAGTCCATGCAGAGTGGATTTAATGGACTAAAACAGAAAGAAAAAGCATGTTCAGTCTCACAAGGTCATCTGCATAGAAAACAAAATTGTGTGCAACATGAAACATGAATTGAAAGGGTAACTCTTGCTCTATTTTAGTATGTCACACCCACATTACCCCTCCCCTCCCTCCACACACCTTCTTTCATGTGAAGTGGCTGTGTGTGTTCGTTGCAGCAGGTGGTTTTGTATATTGTGTTCACGGCTGTTCATGTTTGCGTCAGTTTTTTTGTGGTTATGTACTGTGATGTGCAGCCGTTCTTACCACTACTTGTGTGCCTGTTTGTATGTATGTTACCTTTTTGAGTGTGCGGGATGGAAACCCATATGCGCCAGAATTTCTCTCCTGCTCCCATATTAGAGTTTAGACCTTGAAGCTGTCTGGACACTAGTTTTCCGGATGAAATGATAAACCGAGGCCCTGTGTGTAGTTTACGTTTAACACATGTAAAAGAACCCATGGCAATAAGAGAGTTGTTCCTGGCAAAATTATTTAGAAAAAATCCACTTTGATGGGAAGGCAAATACACTTGCAGACAGTGAAAAAGAAGGGTGGCACAGGATTGTAGCGACACACTCTCCTCTCCCCATGGAGAACAATCCGAACTTATAGAGAGAAGTCTGATGTGAGAAAAGAGTAATGCTGTGCAATGCAATGCAGTGCAATGCAATACAGTACAAAACAATTCAAAACAGTATAATGCAGTACAATACAATACAATACATTACAATACAAGTTGAGTCTTTTTGGGGTTTTTTTTTTCCAATACTAAATCTTGATTCGCTTAATGGCCTTCTGATACAATGAATCCATACTGTTTCACTTCATTGGTTGTGGGCAGTCTGTGACACAGTGACTCCATTCTGTTTCACTTCATTGGCTGTGGGCAGTCTGTGACACAGTGACTCCATTCTGTTTCACTTCACTGGCTGTGGGCAGTCTGTGACACAGTGACTCCTTTCTGTTTCACTTCATTGGTTGTGGGCAGTCTGTGACACAGTGACTCCATTCTGTTTCACTTCACGTGCTGTGGGCAGTCTGTGTCACAGTGACTCCATTCTGTTTCACTTCACTGGCTGTGGGCAGTCTGTGTCACAGTGACTCCATTCTGTTTCACTTCATTGGCTGTGGGCAGTCTGTGACACAGTGACTCCATTCTGTTTCACTTCACTGGCTGTGGGCAGTCTGTGACACAGTGACTCCATTCTGTTTCACTTCACGTGCTGTGGGCAGTCTGTGACACAGTGACTCCATTCTGTTTCACTTCACTGGCTGTGGGCAGTCTGTGACACAGTGACCCCATTCTGTTTCACTTCACTGGCTGTGGGCAGTCTGTGTCACAGTGACCCCATTCTGTTTCACTTCACTGGCTGTGGGCAGTCTGTGTCACAGTGACTCCATTCTGTTTCACTTCATTGGCTGTGGGCAGTCTGTGACACAGTGACTCCATTCTGTTTCACTTCACTGGCTGTGGGCAGTCTGTGACACAGTGACTCCATTCTGTTTCACTTCACTGGCTGTGGGCAGTCTGTGTCACAGTGACTCCATTCTGTTTCACTTCATTGGCTGTGGGCAGTCTGTGACACAGTGACTCCATTCTGTTTCACTTCACGTGCTGTGGGCAGTCTGTGACACAGTGACTCCATTCTGTTTCACTTCATTGGCTGTGGGCAGTCTGTGACACAGTGACTCCATTCTGTTTCACTTCATTGGCTGTGGGCAGTCTGTGACACAGTGACTCCATTCTGTTTCACTTCACTGGCTGTGGGCAGTCTGTGACACAGTGACTCCATTCTGTTTCACTTCACTGGCTGTGGATAAAATGTCATCATTGTTGTCTTTTTTATTTATTTTATTTATTTATTTATTTTATTATTATTGGGTTTGTTGGGTTTTTTGTTGTTTTTTGGGGGGGCGGGTGTGTGTGTGTGGGGGGGGTTGTACGCTTATAGTTGACTTCATCAAGTTTTTGCGCCTTATACATATTATTATTAGTAGTAGAAGTAGTTCTTTTTTCAATGTATTTATCTTTTTTTCTTCTTTTTTTTAATTTATTTTTTTCTCAAGGTCTGACTAAGCACGTTGGGTTACGCTGCTGGTCAGGCATCTGCTTGGCAGATGTGGTGTAGCATATATGGATTTGTCCGAACACAGTGACGCCTCCTTCAGCTACTGAAACTGAAACTGGCTGTGGGCAGTCTGTGACACAGTGACCCCATTCTGTTTCACTTCACCGGCTGTGGGCAGTCTGTGACACAGTGACTCCATTCTGTTTCACTTCATTGGCTGTGGGCAGTCTGTGTCACTGTGACTCCATTCTGTTTCACTTCATTGGCTGTGGGCAGTCTGTGACACAGTGACCCCATTCTGTTTCACTTCATTGGCTGTGGGCAGTCTGTGACACAGTGACCCCATTCTGTTTCACTTCACCGGCTGTGGGCAGTCTGTGACACAGTGACTCCGTTCTATTTCACTTCATTGGCTGTGGGCAGTCTGTGTCACAGTGACTCCATTCTGTTTCACTTCACTGGCTGTGGGCAGTCTGTGTCACTGTCTTTGGCATGGGCAGATCCCATAGACACAGTTGTTGGAGGGACATGGTAAAGGTGGTGGTCTCTGTAATCTGGGGTGGGCGATAAAAGGGTGGAGTGTGTGTGTGGAGGGGGTGGGGGGTGGTGTTTCTAGTTCTGTGTGGCTCTGAGCCTGAGAGCTGTTGTCGTCACTCATTTTAGGGAAGTTTCTCTCTCTCTCTTTCTCTCTCTCTCTCAAACACACACACACACACACACACACACATATACATATACACACATATATATATAAAAATTTTTTGGTCACATACTTCAAGAAATACATGGACAGACATGATACCACTCCATACCACACCACCACCACCCAACACACACACACACACACACACAACAGAACACACACACTAACAAGACAGGTCAGTGTATACACAGTAAGGTATAGAAAAGACTATGTCCCTGACAGCAGAAACAAAGTGGAAGTTTTAGATATATACTGATCATTTGATTTCACAAGCGGGCAGATCTGCAGTGTTAGTGTTGTAACATGGCACTTGAACCCTCCGCACCACGGGTTGGGTCCATTGAATTGTTAATCGCTTTATTTCCCCCTTTCTCTGCAGCAGCTGTTGATGTTCGCAAGTAAATGTCTATGGAGCAGGGTCCTGTTTCACACCTGTTCATGTGTTTCTAAAATTGTGTCAGGTTTTTTTGTTTTTTGTTTTTTGTTGTTGTTGTTGTTGTTGTTTTGTGTTTTTTTGCCTGAGGCTGCCGCCTCCTTGATTTTTTTTTTTTTTTTTTTTTTTTTTTTTTTTTTTAATACTGTTTCTGTCTCTGTGTTTTGGGTTGTCTCTGCTGGCTGGCTGGCTGTCATCTCTCTCTCTCTCTCTCTCTCTCTCTCTCTCTCTCTCTCTCTGTGTTTCTACCCTCCCTCCCTTCCCCTCTCTGCTTTTCTCTGTCTCTCCTTCCCTCTCTGTGTCTGTCTCTGTCTCTCCCTCCCTTTCCCTCCCCCCTCTATCTCTGTTTCTTGCTGTCTGTCTGTCTCTGTGTATCTCTCTGTCTTGACTGTCAGTCTGTCTGTCTCCCACTCATGCTCATCTCTCTCTCTCTCTCTCTCTCTCTCTCTCTCTCTCTCTGTGTCTCTCTCTCTTCATCCCATGTCTCCCTGCCTGCAAGTGTATTTTATTTCCTGTCAGAGTGGGTTTTTTTGTTGCTTT
>NC_134878.1:26001701-26054201 GCF_041734735.1 Babylonia areolata
TGTGTAACAGAAGTAGTATTACTTTGCTGTTTTTTTTTTCAAAAGTTATCTACTTTGTTTAACTTCCAGCAAATGATTGTGTGTGTGTGTGTGTGTGTACATGTGTGTGGTGCGTGTTTTTGTGTATGTTTAACACTTGTCTGAGTGTGTGTATGTGTGTGTGTTTGTGTGTGTGTGTGTGTGTGTGTGTGTGCAGTGCATATATTTGTTTTTGTGTGCATGCATATATATATTTGTTTTTGTGTGCATGCATGTATGTGTGTGTGTGTGTGTGTGTGTGTGTGTGTGTGTTATGTGCGCTCTCTTTCTGAGCTAGTTTATATTGATACAATAACATGTTTTTTATATACAAGTAGATGTACACTTACATTCTGTACCAGCTGTTGAGATGAACATTCTATGGAGAATGGATGGTAACATATTGGTTGTTAAACAATAAATGAAGAAGAAAAAAAAAGTAAAAAATAAGGGAGGAATGTTTTTCCTGGTTCTTTTGATGCTGATGACTGTTAACGAGTTTCACTCGTAGCTGTTGCCACTTGATTAAGAATAATAGCAGAAATGAACTTGGAGGGTATGAATTTTTACATTAGCCAAGCACCCCAGGCTTTTGACGCACACAGAAAGAGAGCGCACATCACACACAGACCTGGAGGAACCTGGTGAACAGTTCTTCTACGCAGTGCCCAGATGACTCTCCCCACAGTTAACCCACTCAAGCCTGGGGAGGCAACAGCCTTGGCAGGTCTCCTTGCCACACCGAGGCAGACAAATAAAGAAAAATATACTGAAATTGACAGGTTTTTGCTCCATATTGACACATGTAGACACAGCCAGAAATACTGTAGAAGTTAGTGTCCTCTGCATGCAGTTTATGTATATAATGTAGGAAAGTTCACACCATTTCAATGAAACAAATTTTGACGCCAGAGCAATGCTCACAGGTGCAGGGTTGAATGAGTTAAGAGAGAAGGAAAAAAAAGATTCAGTCAGAACACAATGAGTGGTACCATGAGTTAAGGAACAAGGAATGGTAATGTGTGGTACCATGAGTTAAGGAACAAGGAATGGTAATGTGTGGTACCATGAGTTAAGGGACAAGGAATGGTAATGTGTGGTACCATGAGTTAAGGGACAAGTGATTGAGTCAGAGCACAGTGTGTGGTATCGCGAGTTTAGGGAGAAGACATGGTTCTGTCAGAACATGATATGTGGTGCCATGACTTAAGGAAGAAGTGATGAGTCAGAACACGATGTGTGGTACCATGAGTTAAGGAAGAAGTGATGAGTCAGAACACGATGTGTGGTACAATGAGTTAAGGAAGAAGTGATGAGTCAGAACACGATGTGTGGTACAATGACTTAAGGAAGAAGTGATGAGTCAGAACACGATGTGTGGTACAATGAGTTAAGGAAGAAGTGATGAGTCAGAACACGATGTGTGGTTCCATGAGTTAAGGAAGAAGTGATGAGTCAGAACACGATGTGTGGTTCCATGAGTTAAGGAAGAAGTGATGGGTCAGAACACGATGTGTGGTACAATGAGTTAAGGAAGAAGTGATGAGTCAGAACACAATGTGTGGTTCCTTGAGTTAAGGAAGAAGTGATGAGTCAGAACACGATGTGTGGTTCCATGAGTTAAGGAAGAAGTGATGAGTCAGAACACGATGTGTGGTTCCATGAGTTAAGGAAGAAGTGATGAGTCAGAACACGATGTGTGGTACCATGAGTTAAGGAAGAAGTGATGAGTCAGAACATGATGTGTGGTTCCTTGAGTTAAGGAAGAAGTGATGAGTCAGAACATGATGTGTGGTACCATGAGTTAAGGAAGAAGTGATGAGTCAGAACACGATGTGTGGTACCATGACTTAAGGAAGAAGTGATGAGTCAGAACACGATGTGTGGTACAATGAGTTAAGGAAGAAGTGATGAGTCAGAACACAATGTGTGGTACCCACATAGAAGACACTGACCTTGAACAATTAGAGATGAAAGACATCCCAGCAGTATAATAACTGAGGAACGTGATACTACTGACGCTGTGTAACTAGTGATACCACTGCGGTATAGTGAGTGAGAAACATGGAAGGTGTAGTCATTGGATTAACACAAAGCCCTGGTGAACATGGAAAGAGAGGTATCCTGACTGTCACAACTTCATGGTGATTGTGGAAAACCGGTTTTGTTCCTTTTGACTGCGTGCTTTTCTTGGGTCGGTTGCGAGGGACAGTGCTTGATTTTGCTCCTTGTTGCTGTAATTTTCTCAGTCCTGTCTCGGTCAGACATATGACATATTCACAGGTGTGCTGGAATCTGTGTGTGGTTGTGTGATTTTAATGGCAGAAACTAAAAGCTGTTAGATTTGTTGTTGTTCCCTTGATAATCTTTTGTACTTACTGTTGATCAGTATTGTTCTGCATATAAAAAAAAGAAAGAAGTAAAGATTGTGTGTGTGCCAAGATTGTGTGTGTGTGTTTGCCATTTCCTACACGTATAAACTCTTAAATTACAGCAGCTGCATACAGTGCACAATGCCCAGTGGACAACAGTGGTATGTCATACTCAGGACCTGTCATGTCACAACACACGGCGACTCAGAACAACAGACATTCCACATGGCGTTGTCTTATTGATGTGGGCCTGTGTTTCCCCTGTGTCTCCATGTACCCAGATCGGGTTTCTCAGATTTAAAATGATTTTGAACCTTGAACCTTTGAACCTGTTGATTTGATGCGGTGGACTTGTATTTTTCCTGCAGTGTTTTGTTGTTGTTATTGTTCTCCCTTGGTTGTATTTTCTTTTACACTTTCTTTTACTCATTACATACAGTCTCACTGCAACAGAATGACACCACAGGACACAATAAAGTGATCGCGCATTGTGCTGCAATGACAAAACATTCTTATTGAATATAGCACATACATGGATAGCCATTTTTGGTGTACATTTCATCTTGTTGACGGACATTTATAGGTATTCAAGAACCATTTATCAGTTGGCTGCAAAAACTGATAGCATACATTTATAAATACACTAAAAATAAAAAAAAATTTACCGTCAGTTTGCTGCAGAAACTGGTAGTTTACATTTGCACATGTAAGTAACATTTTATGATCAATTTGCTGCGGAAACTGAAATCATACATTTATACATTTAAGAAACATGTAAGATCAATTTGCTCATAAACGCTCGTAAACGTATGTGGATAGCTACTTGAGGTATACATTTGATATTAATATACCACAACATTCTACATTCGAGAAACACTTACCACAAATTTGCTGCAGAAACAGATATCAGACATTTTTACATTCAAGAAACATTTACCACCAATTTGTTGCAGAAACTGTTAACATACATTTTGTTTACATTCAAGAAACATTAATTTTACCACCAATTTGTTGCAGAAACTGTTAACATACATTTTTACATTCAAGAAACATTGATTTTACCACCAATTTGTTGCAGAAACTGTTAACATACATTTTTACATTCAACAAATATTTTACCACCAATTTGTTGCAGAAACTGATCGCATACGGCCACCTGACGGGAAACGCACCAGACCACACAACACAAGGCAAGCGCCTGATTGACAGGATCGTGGACACCATCTGCAGCTGTTTCACCGGGCCCCAAACAGACGAAGGCGTACAACTGCAGATTATAAAGGTTAGTGGTTCTATCCTCTGGTGGTCTGCATAAAACCTGTTGTGTGGTGTGATTGTTTGAAGAACTGAGAAGGCTGTTCTGCCTGTGTCAGAGGGGTGGGAGGAGGGGTGAAGTGGTGAGGGGGGGGGGAGTGTGCTGAACTGGAAGAGGGGTTGGGTAAAGAGTGTGTGGAGAGAGAGAGAGAGAGAGAGAACTCTGGGTCAGAAAAGTTTTAACTCCTTGAGTGCCTTAGTACATAGTGATGTCACTGAACACATCATCAAAAGAAGGGAAATGATTCTTGAAGGCTGAAAATTCACACGTTTGATCTAGACTGTTATCTTTACAGACTGTTTTCTCAGTTTTGGACTGATTGTTCAGGATATTGATTTATGAACTGAAACAGCACTTTCTACCATTTTTTTCCTGGCACTCAAGAGGTCATTACGCATCAGCCTTTAGCCACAATGCAAGTAGGGCGAGGTATGTGCAGTGATGGATGGGGGTGAAATTTGATAACATTGTGTTACATTGTGTGTGTGTGTGTGTGTGAGAGAGAGAGAGAGAAAGAGAGAGAGAGAGAATCTGACAGACACACAACAGACGAATGGCTAAAGTGTAGGATTTTGAGTCTGAGGGTTGTGGGTTCCAGTCCCACACACAGCACCTGGGGGGTTAACCTAAGGGTGGAGATCTGTTCTGATCGCCCAGGTCAACCGATGCACACACCTGCCAGGGTCTGTACCCCTTTCGTGTGTACATTATGCACATGTATGTAGTGCATTAAAGATTAAACGCCGGAGGACTATCCTGCACATGTCATTGTCATTGTGTGTTTTGTTGCACAGGTACTTTATGTCATCGTGACACTTTGTGTGTGTGTGCGTGTGTGTGTGTTTCTTGCAGGCTTTGCTGATGATGGGTGACCACCAACACCTTTGTATTGTCCTGCAGATAACATACGTCATTGTAACACCTACGTATTGTCTTATTGATAAGATCACTATCTGTGTATTGTCCTGCAGATAACATACGTCATTGTAACACCTATGCATTGCCTTATTGATAAGATCACTATCTGTGTATTGTCCTGCAGATAACATACGTCATTGTAACACCTGTGCATTGTCTTATTGATAAGATCACTATCTGTGTATTGTCCTGCAGATAACATACGTCATTGTAACACCTACGTATTGTCTTATTGATAAGATCACTATCTGTGTATTGTCCTGCAGATAACATACGTCATTGTAACACCTACGTATTGTCTTATTGATAAGATCACTATCTGTGTATTGTCCTGCAGATAACATACGTCATTGTAACACCTATGTATTGTCTTATTGATAAGATCACTATCTGTGTATTGTCCTGCAGATAACATACGTCATTGTAACACCTACGTATTGTCTTATTGATAAGATCACTATCTGTGTATTGTCCTGCAGATAACATACGTCATTGTGACACCTATGTATTGTCTTATTGATAAGATCACTATCTGTGTATTGTCCTGCAGATAACATACGTCATTGTAACACCTATGTATTGTCTTATTGATAAGATCACTATCTGTGTATTGTCCTGCAGATAACATACGTCATTGTGACACCTATGTATTGTCTTATTGATAAGATCACTATCTGTGTATTGTCCTGCAGATAACATACGTCATTGTAACACCTATGTATTGTCTTATTGATAAGATCACTATCTGTGTATTGTCCTGCAGATAACATGCGTCATTGTAACACCTATGTATTGTCTGATTGATAAGATCACTCTCTGTGTATTGTCCTGCAGATAACATGCGTCATTGTAACACCTATGTATTGTCTTATTGATAAGATCACTATCTGTGTATTGTCCTGCAGATAACATGCGTCATTGTAACACCTATGTATTGTCTTATTGATAAGATCACTATCTGTGTATTGTCCTGCAGATAACATACATCATGTAATGCCTGTGTATTGTCTTATTGATAAGATCACTCTCTGTGTATTGTCCTGCAGATAACATACGTCATTGTAACACCCATGTATTGTCTTATTGATAAGATCACTATCTGTGTATTGTCCTGCAGATAACATACATCATTGTAACACCTATGTATTGTCTTATTGATAAGATCACTCTCTGTGTATTGTCATGCAGATAACATACATCATTGTAACACCTATGTATTGTCTTATTGATAAGATCACTCTCTGTGTATTGTCCTACAGATAACATACGTCATTGTAACACCTATGTATTGTCTTATTGATAAGATCACTATCTGTGTATTGTCCTGCAGATAACATACGTCATTGTAACACCTATGCATTGTCTTATTGATAAAATCACTATCTGTCCTGCAGATAACATACGTCATTGTAACACCTATGTATTGTCTTATTGGTATTGTCCTGAGATAACATACATCATTGTAACACTTATGCATTGTCTTATAGATAAGATACTTCATTGTAACACCTATGTATTTTCTTATTGATAAGGTCACTATCTGTGTAGTGTCCTGAGATAACATACGTCATTGTAACACCAGGTATTGTCTTAGAGATAACATCACTACCTGTGTAGTGTCGTGGAAATAAGATAGATATCATTGTAGCACATGTACATGTATTGTCTTACAGATAACATCACTGTAACACCTGTATATTGTAACACCTATATATTGTCCAATAGATAACATCATCACCTGGATATTGTCCTGAGATAACATGTCTTTGTAACACTGATGTGATATGTATTGTCTCATAGATAACATAATTGAAACACCTCTGTATTGTCCTGCAAATAAGTTATCTTTGTAACACCCATGTATTGTCTCACAGAGAGATAACATCACTGAAACACCTGGTTAATGTCTTACAGATAACATCACTGAAACACCTGTATATTGTCCTGCAAAGAAGGTGTCATTGTAACACCTGTTTAGTGTCTTATAGATAACATCACTGTAACACCTGTGCATTGTATTATAGATAACGTCACTGAAACACCTGTGTATTGTCTTGTAGATAACATCACTGAAACACCTGTGTATTGTCTTGTAGATAACGTCACTGAAACACCCGTACACACACGTGTCTCTCCCATGCAGGCGTTGCTGACGACCAACACCTGTGATAACTGAAATACCTGTACACCCACGTGTCTCTCCTATGCAGGCGTTGCTGATGACCAACACCTGTGATAACTGAAACACCTGTACACACAACATGTCTCTCCCCTTGCAGGCGTTGCTGACAACCAACACCTGTGGTAACTGAAACACCTGTACACACAACATGTCTCTCCCTTGCAGGCGGTGCTGACGACCAACACCTGTGATAACTGAAACACCTGTACACACAACATGTCTCTCCCTTGCAGGCGGTGCTGACAACCAACACCTGTGATAACTGAAACACCTGTACACACAACATGTCTCTCCCTTTGCAGGCGTTGCTAACAACCAACACCTGTGATAACTGAAACACCTGTACACACAACATGTCTCTCCCCTTGCAGGCGTTGCTGACAGTGGTGACGACCAACACCTGTGAGATCCACGAGGGCACAGTGCTGCAGGCGGTGAGGACGTGCTACAACATCTACCTGGCCAGCAAGAACCTTGTCAACCAGACCACTGCCAAGGCCACCCTCACACAGATGCTCAACGTCATCTTCTCCCGCATGGAACAGCAGGCGGTCAGTTGGGGAGGGGAGGGGAGGGCAGGGGAGGGGAGGGGCACAGGCCGGGGTTGGGTGGGGGGGGGGGGTGGTAGTGTGTAGGGCGAATGTGGGGAAGGGGAGTATTCGTGGGAGCTTTTCTATATGTGTACGGGTTTCGTTGTATGTTGCGTTTTCCTGAGTGTTTTGAGTGCGGTGCAGTTTGCCTGTTTGTTTATGTTGTTGTTTGATTTGTTTTATTTTGGTTGGGTTAAATCTTTTATGCATTGTACCTAGGGTTTGTGTATGTTGGGGTTTGTTTACATTGTTGTTGGATTTATTTTAGTTCATTTCATTTTATGTTAATGTTTTATGCATTATACCTAGGGTAGGGGTTTGTGTATGTTGTTTGAAATATTTTATTCCATTTTAGGTTAATGTATGATGCATTATACCTAGGGTAGGGGTTTGTGTACGTTGTTGTTTGATTTATTTTAGTTCATTTTAGGTTAATGTTTTATGCATTATACCCAGGGTAGGGGTTTGTGTATGTTTGAATTATTTCATTCCGTTTTATGTTAATGTATTATGCATTATACCTAGTGTAGGGTTTGTGTATGTTGTTGTTTGATTTATTTTAGTTCATTTTAGGTTAATGCTTTACACATGATACCTTGGGTAGGGTTTGTGTATGTTGTTGTTTGAATTATTTTATTCCATTTTAGGTTGATGTTTTATGCAAACCTTGGGTAGGGTTTGTGTATGTTGTTGTTTGAATTATCTTATTCTGTTTTAGGCTAATGTTTTATGCACTATACCTTGAGTAGGCTCTCAAGACCCTGATTACCACGTTGTCTTTGTTATGTGTTGGTCAGGTATCAGCTCTTTTTTTTTTTCTTTTTTTTTTTTTTCAAAGCAAAAGTTAATGTGTATGGATGAGCTCTGACACCTCCTTGAAGGTGAAACTGATCAAGTGCCTGTACATGAGGATGATGTGTCTGCATGCATGTGTTACCTGTGTGGCTGGGTGTGTGTGTCCAGGAACAGGAAAACAAGCAGAGAGAGAGAAGCAACAGCAAAGCGTCTGCCAAGAGCGAAGGACAGGTAAAGTTTGTGACGCTGTCCCAGTAATGTTGGACTAAAACAAGGTGATATACATAAAATATAAAAAAAAAAGTATAAAACAAGGTACATAAAACAGCCAACTGTGACAGGTAGATTTTTTTCTCTCCTAAGAATTTATAGTTGTTCTTAGATGTTTGCATAGAAATATCTGAAACAATTTCACTTTTTTTGATGGAATAGTTTACAAATTAAAGAGAGAAAAAAAAGGTATGTGCAGGAATATATCTGTGTATTTTTGGTGCGTACTCACCTCCATTCTCTGTCAGAGGGTAGAACAACCACAGCAGTAACACTGGTGTAGGTGGCAGTTGGCTGTACAGACAAGCTGTCCATAAACTGACCCATTTTTCACTCACTTGTGTACAGTGAGTCCCTCTAATGACACGGTCTTCATTTGTCTGTGAGTCCATTTATGTGTGTGTGTGTGTACATCCGTGGTAAACTTTAATGTTGGCATTTTCTTGACTAATCCAAGTGGCGCAGGAAACAAACTTAGCAGGATGGTAATTGGTTGGTTGGAATAAGACCTTGGAAGTCATCCTCTTTTATGTTAATGTGGTAAGCAGGGTAAGAGGTCAAAGGTCAAGGTAGTTATTTGGGAGATATAGAAAACGTTTGATAGCGACTGAATCTTACCCCCAATTTTCATCAAACAGGATATTGTGACTGGTCATGGCTGCAGCATGATCCCATAATAAATGCAGTATCAGAGTGGTTGAGGTGACAACATGATATTCGCTTTTAATGGGAACAGTTTCTGCGTGCAAGAGAGGTCTCATACACAATCTTCATCCAGTAAGGTACAATAAATTGGTCATGGTGAGAACAAAACCCTTATAAAGTTCAAGGTCAGGGGATCAGAGGTCAAGGTCACAACAGTATGTACTGGAAAGATGTAGAACTTGGGCTTTTTGTCCAGTTTTCATTAAACACAGTACAGTGATTGGGTTAACCCTTTTAGCCAAACCATAATTGCTTTGTTACACTTAGAATGGGAAGGTCAAGGTCACATCAGTGTGTGTGCCTTTTTTCTCAAGATGATTTGTTTTCTAGTGTTGTTGTCGTCATTTTCATGATTCCTTTGTTGGATGAAGTGTGTATCACATGTCAGTCTTGAAGGCCATGCCTGTCTTGTTACCGTTTTACCAAGAATTCCAAGGACGGCAGTGGGGAGGGGGAGAGCCGAGAGGAGGGGCAGGGAGAGGGGCAGACAGGGGACGTCACCTCCCCCGTATCTGATGCAAGTGAGAAAGGTTGGTTTGAGTTGACTGCTCTTTCTTCTACGTTTTTTTTTTTAAATTATTTTTTGTTCCACACCTCCAGAGTTTTTGTGGTGTTGTGGGGTTTGCTTACTTGGTGAACAGTGATTTTAGAACAGTGTCTTGGGTAAAAACAATGTCATTGGTACTAACAAGTCATCCTTTGCCTTACTTCCTTCGTGAAATTTTCTTTGAGATAAAACAAAGTGGTGAAAGTTCGAAATATTTTCAGGCTTATTTCAGTACTTCTATGTATCTGTCATTTTCTTATTGTATATTTTAATGTGCCGTATTTTCTGAACTACAAAGTACACCTGTGTAAAAGCCGTACCACCCAAATCTTTAAAAAAAAAATCAAGGAAAATCCACAATAAAGCGGCATGCAATGTTTAAGCCTCAATAGATAGAAAAGAAAGGTAAGTTGAAAGGAACAACGGACAAACATTTGAAAACCACGGCACCTGACAATGTCTTACACGCAAGCAACACAGTACAGCTAATCTTGACCACAACGAACACAAATATTCTGTAAGTTTTACGAAAAAGCGTACAGTCAGTTCGTTCTCTGTCCTCCTTCTTGTCTTCAGTTATTTTGTTACGCTTGATCACAGTTTGTTCCAGCGTTACACCAACGTCAAAATTGTTCCAACGAGTTCATTTTCGACTACATAGCATGGTCACATGCTTTCCTGTCATAACGTTACCCACACGCTCTAGACCTATTGATCATGAGGTCAGGATAGTCACTACTAACCTTGTCTCACGTGATGATGCTCAGTTAATCATGCGTGTTTACATTGAAACAGCATTGAGTGGACCAGTCAGCTTAATCGTTTGCCCGAACAAGAAAGAATGTGGCAAAATCAAGTTGCACTTGGTCAAACAGGGTCTGTGCCTGGTGGATTAAGCTATGGAGTGCAAAGATGGAACGAGTGGCTCAAAACGGAGAAGTCAGCCATAGATTCTGATTGTGAGAAACAAGACGAACAAAGACCAGGGAAGCTACACAGTGCCACAGACGTGTCAGAAGCAGCGGCGGGAACAGAAGTTTTGCCAAACTGAAAAATATCTGTTTGCTGATGTGGCTCAAAGTCTGAATGTTCCCACCAAATTTCCTGATTGTTCCTACAAACACTTGACAGGGGTTGGCATCTATGTGTGTGTGTGTTTTCAAGTTTTCTGTGATCATTAGTGATGGTGCTGTCAGCCCCGATATGGCCCTGTGTTGTTAGCAACAGTGATAAATAAATAGATAAATAAGTAAATAGTTCAGTAAATAAGTAAACAAACAAACATGTCCCACAGATCCGTCCGGCGAAACGTCCAGCACCAAAGGAAGGGACGGCAGCACGGAGAAGGAGGAGGAGGAAGAGGGTGACCCCTCCGCCCAGTCTGTCGTCCGAGGCATCCTCACCGAGCTGGTGGACAAAGTTGTGGAAGGTCAGGGGCCTGGGTGTACATCCAGCATGCAGAGTTGGTAGTGTTCAGGGGGTCTTGTCTCTGCCCCAGCAGTTGTTTGTTGGTTTGTTTGGGGTGGTTTTTTTTGTTTGTTTTTGGTTTTTTGGTTTTTTTTGCCTTGCAAAGTTCTGGGGAGTTGAGTTGCCATCTATGGCTTGGCCTGGTTCTGCAGTGATTGATTTTGAACTTTTTTTCTTTTTTTTTCAATAAGATTTTAAATTTTATTTAGAGCTATTGTTTCAGTTGATTAGTTATCTGGATAGGTTGGTTTTCATCATTTGTTTGCACAGTGGATGATATCGGTAAAATTTCATATGGTTAAGTGATTGGTTACGTTGAATACTTTGTTTGCATGCAGAGCCAGTTGTTTCTCATAAAGATTCCTTCTGGATTTGTTAGAGCTGTGAATCAGAAATGGGAAAAGTTAACATTCACATAACTTACTTGTTTTTTTGTTTTCTGATCTTTGTTTTTTCTTTCTTTTCATTGTTGTAGAAGGGAGAACTTGGGAAATTTACAAACAGGTGTGTGTGGGGAGGGTGGGGGGGGAAGGATTGGGGGGTGGAGGGGGTTACATAAAGAGTCAAAAGATGAAGTTTTACTTGTTGGATACTGGTTAACGATGCATATGATAGCAGCAGGGGCAGGACGTAATTTGCCATATGCATTTAACAGGACTGTTTGTGGGGATAAAATAGGCTGGTGTACCTGCCTTGGCAGAGTGTGTGCATGTGTGTGTGTGTGTGTATGCACGTGTGTTTCTCTGTGTGTGTGTGTGTGTGTGCATATATTATATGTGTGTATTTGTGTATGCACATATGAATGAGGATGGGGTGCATGGATGTTCACATCATGGATGAAACGACACAGTTTTGGGCTTTTGCTTTGTTTTTCACAACTGATAGATGTGCATTTGAGTTAATTGCCATTGAACGATAATGTGTATGTACACACTCGCACGCTAGACAAACGAGTAACATGTGTCCATGCACACATTTTATAACATTGAGTGTGCTGAATCTAATCACTTTTTTTTTTTCTTCTGCTTATTGATTTTAACAAGTTCCAGCATGCCTTTCTGAAAAAAAAGTTTCTGGAATATGAGTCAGATCAGTCTCTACATTCGTTTTATTTGATATGCTGTTTCAAATCATTTTCTTTAGGTTTAGAAAAAGACCGTTCTGAGTCAGCATTTTATGCAATTTAAGCTTGGCGCATTTTTTTTCCTTGATTGTCCCTTTCAGTTATTTCCCTTCTTTGCTCTGTTTTTTCCCTTCTCCTTTCTGTCTTTTGTTTAAAGCGGAGGGGGGAGGGTACGTATGACTGAATTCTGTTGGTCTTAGACTAGTCAGTGCATGGGGTTTTTTAGTTGCTTTTACTTGAGGTTGTTTTTGTTTTTGTTTTTTTTTCATCTTCATTTTTTTTTTCTTTCTCCCCATCTTTTGCTCTCTCTCTCTCTCTCTCTCTCTCTCTCTCTCTCTCTCTCTCTCTCTCTGTCTTCCATTCCCTTCTCTTCTGATATTTTCATTTTTTTCTTTCATCTTACCAGCTGAATCTACCAGCCCTGTCCCTAGGAATTTAAAAAAAAACAAACAACAACAACAGAAAAACTAAACTAAAAACAGCAAAAACAAAAGTGACACCCGAAGGGATGCAACTCAACCATCCACCTGCCTGCATTCTTTCCCCTTGGCACCCAATTCGGGGGACAGGGCCAGTAGTTTCAATGAGTGGGGAGCATCTTAGGAAAAAAAGAAGCATTTTAGAAGGAAAAATACCCCTCTCTTTCTCTCTGTTCGTCTCCTCTTCCTGTCTGTCTTCAGTGGAAAACAAGGGAGCTGTGTTGCTTTGTACTTTGTGTGTGTGTGTGTGTGAATGTGTGTACTGACGTCACCATCATCATCCTCATCTCCCCCTGTCGTCACACAGCACACCCAGAATCAGCAGCCGCCGCTAGCCAGGAGCCGGCCGCAGCTGTCGCAGACACTGCCGCTGAAGGTGATGACAAACCCTCCCCTTCCTCCGCTCCCTCCCCCAACTCCACGCCTGCTGAACCCCCCTCCTCCCTCCCTGTCCCTCCCTCCACCACCACCCCCACCCCCTCTTCCACCCCTGTCACCCCAGCAGAGGATGGCAAAGGTAAAAAAAAATAAATAAACGAAAAAAAATGTTTTCCTCCTTTTATGGCTTGTGATGTTGTCAGTTGTTCTTGCATGTTTTGTTATTGTTTTTTTTCCTGATGTTTCTGAATGGAACTGTTGGTGTAGTTTCAGTGTGTTGTGGCTGTTTGTATGTGTTCTGTGGGGGTTCTTAGATGTGCACAGAGAAAGGTGGGTTTTAGTTTACACTCACATTGGGAAACGTAATAATGGAGGCAGTAGTTATCAGCTTCATTGTAGTGGAGGCAGTTTTTTTTTCCTTTCCAGATTTCATTGATATGTTTTAATGAGTGGGCAGGTCTGTTGGGGCAATCTTGCAAACACTGTCGAAGGCTGTAGTGGTTTTGAGTTTCTGTCATCGTTCTCAGTGTTGTGAAGATTCAGCTCAGGGTCCGTAAATGAAAGATGTTACACAGCTACAAAGTTAGTCTCACTTTCATTTGTATGCGCATGGATATAAACAACCCTGATTAACTTGTGCATACGTTCACTCCTCTAACACTTACATTGCAGTGGGGAGAAGTTATCTCTTCTGGCACTGAGCTTTTTCCTCATGAAAATCATTTTCTTTGATAACGGAATTCAGAAAGTCATGTCCAGTAATCTTTCTTTTCTCTCTCTGTCACACAATCTGTCATTGTTCACTGATCAAAAGTGTGTTGATATTTTCATGAAGTTTCTGTTCAATAGCCATCCATAGTCACAGTCTCATAGCCAACGCCTTTTTCTATCCTTGGGCTTCTGACATTGTGTTGATTATTTCAACAGCATTGAAAGTCAGTGGGAACAAATAAGAATTTTTTGGTATTCACTGAAGGGTGATGGTAACATCAGAAATGATGACTGTCGAAGGTGGTGTTTTGAAGAGTATGATGTGACTTCCATGGGGATGTTTCCCCCTATCACATGACCAGCACCTACTTTTCGCACCTGCACTGAACACTTTTTCATTGAGTCGTGGCATTGAATTTCCCACTTATATTCACCCTCAGTCCACTAACACCAATACCAGGAATGAACCCAGTCCCATGGATTAAATCCCCAGTGCTCTAACTGTTAACTATTCAGTTGTTGTGCTTTTCAAAATGCTCAAGTTATTGGTGTTGTCTTCAAACTTTCATTGATGTCGTCATTGAAATTAACATTTGGACGTTCTTTTCTTGGTGTAGTTATGCGTCACAATTGTTACTCTTACTATTGTTGTTATTGAGGTGATAGTGTTGTTTATATAATAATGTGTCCTCTCATGGTTCTATGTTTTTGTGTTAATCTTTTAGTTGTTCATCAGTTTTGTGTCTGTTATCTTTGTTGTGGTCAGAGTTACGTGGTTTGTTTGAAATCTTTCCACAGTAATATATATTTCTGGTTTGCAATTGTTCAGCATTGTTTTTATAACTTGTTATTCATCTCTTTTTTTGTTTATCTTGGGTTATCTGTAAAACAAAATTAAACAAAGATCTGTCTGGCATTTGTTGGTGATGACTTTGGGATCAAAGATATAACGTAAAGATTTTATCAGTACTTTTTGAGTGCAAGCATGCTGATGGCTGACAAATTATATTTAAAGGATTTAAATCAGTCAAGCATCTACATCCTTGTGGAAGAGAAATGATATTAATGATAGTAATAAAGTGGTGATTGTAGTAATGATTGAGACAGATAATGTTAGTAATATTTATTATTATTATTATCATCATCATCAGTATTTTCAACAGTATTGATGGTATTTGTAGTTGCAGTAATTGGATTAGTTGTGGCAGTATCGTATTATTTTGACAGCGACAAGGGGGAAAAAAAAAGCACTTGTTCATTGTTTCGGTTTTGATGCATGTGAACACTTTGATCTTTTGCAACTCAATTTTCTATTTGCCAGTCAGTTATTTGGGTAGCACTTTATTTTGTGATTTGTTTCCAATGTTGAGGCATTTTTCTCTCTTTTTAGATCACTTTTTGCTTTTGACCATATTGCTTTGTCTGCACATTTGATTTTCAAGATTTTGTATTGTGTGTGTCGATGTGTTGGTTTCAGATTATGGGTGTGTTTTAACACATACATACAGTGTGTGTGTGTGTGTGTGTATGGATTGAAAATCTTTTCAATGATTTTTTTCCATATTTGTGTTACCCCTGCAAAGTAACTTATGATAGTGAACATGCATATTAAAGTTGCACATAACATTTCGTTTTCAGCATAAGAACAAACAGATTTTTTTTTTTTTTTTTTTTTTTTTTAAAGCAGCTCTGAATGGTAACGTTGTTGTGATTTTAATTTTGTTACGATAATTAATCGTCCACATAACTGTAATCAGTTCAGCCAGTTATATTGTTTCTAATTGATGTTTTGAATTTAATACTGTGTCTTTGATGACTGACTTGCCATATAATTCTTGTCTTTGATGACTGACTTGCCATGTACTTCTGTGTCTTTGATGACTGACTTGCCATATAATTCTTGTCTTTGATGACTGACTTGATGACTGACTTGCCAGTGTAATTCTGTGTCTTTGATGACTGACTTGCCATATAATTCTATGTCTTTGATGACTGACTTGCCATGTAATGCTGTGTCTTTGATGACTGACTTGCTATATAATTCTGTGTCTTTGATGACTGACTTGCCATATAATTCTATGTCTTTGATGACTGACTAGCTATATAATTCTTGTCTTTGATGACTGACTTGCCATGTAATTCTTGTCTTTGATGACTCTCAATGTGATTAATGATTGACTAGCTCTGTAATGGGAGTGATACATAATTGATTTGCTCTGATGATGATTGAGCTCTGAAATCATTTATGATTGACTGGCTATGCAATTATTGATGATTGACTAGCTCCGCAGTTACTGATATTCACTAGCTCTGCAATTATTCATGATTTTACTAGCTCTGCAAGCATTGATGATTGACTAGCTCTGTTATCAGGGATTGACGAGCTCCGGTCTCATTGATGATTGATTACTTCTGCAATCATTGATGATTGACTACCTCTGCAATCATCAATGTTTGACTAGCTCTGTAATCACTGATGATTGACTAACTCTGCAATCATTGATGATTGACTAGTTTTGCAATCGTTGATGATTGACAAGCGATGTAATCTGTGTGACTGATCATTGGTTTGGTCCGTAGTCATTGATCACTGATCAGCTCTGTAATCATCGGTGATTGATTAGCTCTTTAATCAATGATGATTGACTATCCGTGCAATCAGTGATTGATGATTGTGGCAGCGCTGACCACCAGCGACAGCATGGAAGGGGAGGCAATGCAGGGGGCGTTCAGCCACATCCTGCAGAAGGACGCGTTTCTGGTGTTCCGCAGTCTGTGCAAACTGTCCATGAAACCTCTAGGGGACGGCCCTCCGGATCCAAAGTCAGTGTGATATTGTGTCATTGTAATGAGGGGGTGGGGGGGGGGAGTGTCTTTGTGTGGGTGTAGGGGGGTGTGGGGGTGTGAGTATGTGGTGTTTGTGTGGGTGTGTGTATGTGGGTGGGTGTCTGAGTAAGTGGTGTGTGTGTGTGCATGATCACGACACTTGGTGGGTATAATGTGGAGATTTTTCCAATCTCCCAGGTCAACAGATGTGCAGACATGCTAGTGCCTGAACCCACATCATGTGTATACACATGCAGAACTTCAAACACCTGTGTTAAAGATCCTGTACTCCATGTCAGTGTTCGGTATGTTATGGAAACAAGAACATACCCAGCATGCACACCGCCCACCCACCCCCACCCCCACACCCCCAACCTTCCTGTCCTGAAAACAGAGTATGACTGCCTACATGTTTGGGGTAAAAACAGTCATATATGTAAAAGGCCACTCGTGTATACAAGTGAATGTGGGAGTCACAATCCACGAATGAAGAAGAAACGTCAGCCTCCCCTTGCACTGTGCAGGTCCCACACACTATGATTATCTGACACATTAACGCATTAAATCAGAAGGTAATCATTGTCAAATCTTTCTTGTTAAAAGGGGAGGAGGCCCCTCAATCCCCAGTGACGAGCCTCTCACTATAAAACACCGGCTCCTTCACTGCTGGGATCTGTGGTGACAGCCTTTAGATGGCCTTAGTGGTGACAGTCTTCAGATGGCCTTAGTGGAGATAGCCTTGAGATGGCCTTAAGGGTGACAGCCATCAGATGGCCTTAGTGGTGACAGCCTTCAGACGACCTTAGTGGTGACAGCCTTGAGATGGCCTTAGTGGTGACAGCCTTCAGACGACCTTAGTGGTGACAGCCTTGAGATGGCCTTAGTGGTCAGCCTTGAGATGGTGTTAATGGTGATAGTCTTGAGATGACCTCAGTGGTGACAGCCATCAGATGGCCTTAGTGGTGACAGCCTTCAGATGGCCTTAGTGGTGACAGCCTTCAGATGGCCTTAGTGGTCAGCCTTCAGATGGCCTTAGTGGTCAGCCTTGAGATGGCCTTAGTGATGACAGCCTTCAGATGGCCTTAGTGGTGATAGCCTTCAGATGGCCTTAGTGGTGACAGCCTTCAGATGGCCTTAGTGGTGACAGCCTTCAGATGGCCTTAGTGATGACAGCCTTCAGATGGCCTTAGTGGTGACAGCCTTCAGGCGGCCTTAGTGGTGACAGCCTTCAGATGGCCTTAGTGGTGACAGCTTCAGATGGCCTTAGTGGTGACAGCCTTCAGATGGCCTTAGTGGTCAGCCTTCAGATGGCCTTAGTGGTGACAGCCTTCAGGCGGCCTTAGTGGTGACAGCCTTCAGGTGGCCTTAGTGGTGACAGCCTTGAGGTGGCCTTAGTGGTGATAGCCTTCAGGTGGCCTTAGTGGTGATAGTCTTGAGATGGCCTTAGTGGTGACAGCCTTCAGATGGCCTTAGTGGTCAGCCTTTAGATGGCCTTAGTGGTCAGCCTTTAGATGGCCTTAGTGGTGATAGTCTTCAGATGGCCTTAGTGGTCAGCGTTCAGATGGCCTTAGTGGTGACAGCCTTCAGATGGCCTTAGTGGTCAGCGTTCAGATGGCCTTAGTGGTGACAGCCTTTAGATGGCCTTATTGGTGATAGCCTTTAGATGGCCTTAGTGGTCAGCGTTCAGATGGCCTTATTGGTGACAGCCTTCAGATAGCCTTAGTGGTCAGCCTTCAGATGGCCTTAGTGGTGATAGCCTTCAGATGGCCTTAGTGGTCAGCCTTGAGATGGCTTTAGTGGTGACAGCCTTCAGATGGCCTTAGTGGTGACAGCCTTCAGATGGCCTTAGTTGTGATAGCCTTCAGATGGCCTTCATGGTTGCAAGGCTGTAAGCACCATAATGTGGTTTGATTTGAATCATGGAACATCCCCCCCGCCCCCCTGCACTGTGCAGGTCCCACGAGCTGCGGTCCAAGATCCTGTCTCTACAGCTGCTGCTGTCCATCCTGCAGAATGCGGGGCCCGTGTTCCGTACCAACGACATGTTCATCAATGCCATCAAGCAGTACCTGTGCGTCGCCCTCTCCAAGAACGGTGTCAGCTCTGTCCCCGAGGTCTTTGAGCTGTCCCTAGCCATCTTCCTCACCCTCCTCTCCAACTTCAAACAGCACCTCAAGATGCAGATCGAGGTGGGTGGGGGAGAGGTTGGCAGGGGGGGGAGGTGGTGGGAATGGGGGAGGGTTGGAGGCGATGGTGATGGGGGCAGGGAGGGTATATGGGTGGGGGATGGGGATGAGTGTTGCAGGGGTTGGGATGGAGGTGGGAGTGGGGAGGTTAGGGGTGGTGCTGGGGGCAGGGAGGGTATATGGGCAGGAGAGAGGTGGGGAAGAAGGGGGTGGTAGGGGTGTACAGGAATGGAAAGTATGGGATGAGTTATCGGCTTCACACACTTTTGTTAAGTATGTGCATTGGTGGGGGTGTTTCCGTATTATACAGATTTCTGTATTGGATTTTTGGGGGAAATGTGCATGTGTGTGTGTGTGTGTATTTTTTCCTTTGTTTTGTTTTTGTTTTAGGTATTAAGATGTACGCTCAGTTAAATGGCTCCTGGAACCTGGCCACAATTGTTTTAGTATAAAGAAAAATGAGTCATTCTCAGCTATGTGTATATTTGCAGAAAGGACATAGTGTTTATGAATGTTGGGTGAAGGGCTAGCATACGCACATGTGTTAGAGTATGAAGTACACATTTTTTTCTTCAGTGGTATTGATTTTTTTTTTTTAACTTGGTGGTGTTTAGTTATTAACGTACATATTCCTTGTATTTACTTATGGTGTGAATATATGTGCTTTTGCTTGTTTCATTAACAATTGTATGTGGAGTTATTCATGCAAAATTTATTATGTTTATTGTTGTTTTATGCTGTATATTATAACTGTTACTGTACCTGTAGCAGTCCAGTCATTGTTGTTTTTCTATACCTGTTTTTGTGTGGCTTTTTGATGTTTTTGTCCATGCTCTTTCTGCCAGCAAGCGTTTTTTCAAAGAGATCTTTGTGTACCCAGGATTCATACATTGTCATGGAAGTGTGGAAAAAAACTTGGAATTTTAATAAAACCCTTGACTGTTACCAATCAACAAATAGTTCAGTGCCTTTAAGAAAGAGTGATGAAAATTGAACTGGGGTATTTGCTGATCTCTTTTGTCATCAGTGAAATCAGACACATTTTGGATTCAGTTTGGCTTTGTGAACGGTATGGAAAGAACGTTTTCAGTCTGGTGCGGAAAAGGTGTGGAGAAAGTGTGGAATTTTCATTTGGTCACATGCACGGGGACTCTGTGTACATCAGTCATTGTTGCTTTCACGTGCCGGTTTGTGTGTAGATGTCTGATTGACATGTCCTTACTTCCTGCAGGTGTTCTTCAGGATCTTCCTGTACATCAGTTACTGTTGTTTTTGCTGTCCTGTGCCTGTGTGATGTACTTGTCGACAGGTGTTTTTCAAAGAAATGTTTCTGTTCATCATGTTGCTTTTGCGTACCTGTTTCTGTGTAGTTGTTTGATTGACATGTCTGCATTTTTTTCTTCCAATAGGTGTTCTTCAAGATCTTTCTGTACATCAGCTGCTGTACCTTTTGTGTACTGGTTTCTGTGTAGTAGTTTTCTGATATGCGTCTTGCCCACAGGCGTTCTTCAAGGTGTTTCTGTTCTTCAGTTGCTGTACCCTGTGTGTACCTGTTTTTGTGCAGTAATTTTCTGACACACGTCTTGCCCACAGGATTTCTTCAAGATGATCTTTCTGTTTTTCAGTTGCTATACCTTTTTTGTACCTGTTTCTACATAGTAGTTTTTTTTTATGAACATCTTGCCCACAGGTATTCTACATGATCTTTCTGTTCTTCAGTTGCTATACCTTATGTGTACCTGTTTCTACATAGTAGTTTTTTTTTATGAATATCTTGCCCACAGGTGTTCTTCAAGATTTTTCTGTTCATAGTTGCTATACCTTTTGTGTACCTGTTTCTGTGTTGTAATTTTCTGACATATGTCCTGTCAATAGGTGTTCTTCAAGATCTTTCTGTTCTTCAGTTGCTGTACCTTTTGTGTACCTGTTACTGTGTAGTAATTTTCTGATGTGCATCTTGCCCACAGGTGTTCTTCAGAAATCTTCAAGATCTTTCTGTTTCAAGATCTTTCTGTTCATGAGTTGCTGTACCTTTTGAATACCTGTTTCTATGCCTTAATTTTCTTATATACGTATTCCCCACAGGCGTTCTTCAAAGTCTTTATGTTCATCAGTTGCTGTACTTTGTGTGTACCTGTTTCTATGCAGTAATTTTCTTTTTACACATCTTGTCCACAGGTGTTTTTCAAGGAGATCTTCCTGTACATTCTGGAGACTCCGAGCAGCTCCTTTGAGCACAAGTGGATGGTGATCCAGGCCCTGACCCGGATCTGTGCGGACGCCCAAAGCGTGGTGGACATCTACCTGAACTACGACTGCGACCTGGCCCTGGCCAACATCTTTGACCGTCTGGTCAACGACCTGTCCAAGATCGCTCAGGGAAGGCACGCTCTGGAACTGGGTGAGGAGTTGTTTTACAGGACTGTTTGCTTTCAGTTTTCTGCAGTTACACCATTTATATACTCATAAAGCTGGGGGTGGGGGTGGAGGGAGGGGTACAGCAACACAAGAAACGAAAGAAAATTGGTGGGAAGTGGGTTTTGTGTGGTGTGTTTGGGTGTGGGTTTGTGTGTGGGGGGGTGGTTTGGTGCATGTGATGTATTTGTGTGTGTGTGTGTCTCTGTGTTCATGTGCACACACAAGTACATGGAAGTGAATTTGATGTATATTATTACCACGGTATTACCACGCATACGTTTATCTCATTCATTCTGCCAGCATACGTGTTCCTTTAGAAGATAACAAGCAAAGCAAAAAGAACCAAAAAGCCAGACAAACAGAAACAGAACTAAACACAGAGAAAGAGGGAGCTGAGAGATCAGTGGAGGTGATTGTAGAGGACAGGTGTTAGTGAATTATAATTTACATTTATCTCCTTCATTTTGTCATGTGTATGTGTTCCTTTAAACCCTAAACAAACAGAAGGAGAAACAAAGAGAGAGAGAAAGATCCTTTGATGTGATTGTAGGGGACATGTGTTTATGTTACTATCGTGCATATGTTTATATTGTTCAATCTGTCAGCATGTGTGTTTCTTTTATCCATAATAATGGAGTCTCCTGTCGGACCAACAGACGAGTAGGCAGGCAGGGTTATCTGTTGGTGTGTGTCCTCATATGAGAGAAATGGTCGATTCTGGATGTGCAGCACTTCCCACAGGTGTTGCAAGGGAAAACATCTCCAGAAGTTGAGCCCTGCTTCCTTCGCTCACACTTCTCCTTAGTGGCCAGCATTCTCTTGTTTTCAAACGTCTTTATGCCACTAGACCACAGCATCCTCCAGCGAGAGCGGTCAAGGGCATCAGTTTCCCAGGAAGCGATTTCTATGTCACAGGCTTTGAGGTTTGTCTTCAAGGTGTCCTTGAAGCGCTTGCAGGGTCTTCCAAGTTTGCAGTGGCCTTCCTTCAGCTGGCCATTCAAGAGCATCTTCAGGATCCTGCTGTCTGTCATGCGGACAACGTGTCCTGTCCAGCGTAGCTTTTATCCATAAAGAAGCAAATAAAGACAGACAGACATGGAGAGAGAGAGATGTCTTCTTCGTTCATGAGCTGTGACTCCCACATTACTCATACACACAAATGAGCTTTTAGGTGTATAACTGTTTTTACTTTCACATTTAGACAGTCATACTCGGTTTTCAAGGGGGTGCATCCCGGATTTGTTCTTGTTTCCATAACATCGAAGACTGACATGGATTATGAGATCTTGAACGTGCATATGTTAATCTTCTGCATGCATATAGATGTAAAAGGAGTTCAGGCACTAGCAGGTCTGCATGTTTGTTGACCTGGGAGGTGAGAAAAATCTCCACCCTTTTCCTATGAGGCGCTGTAACAGGGATTCAAACCTAGGACTCTAAGATTGAAAGTCCAGCACTTTAATCATTCAGCTGTTGCACCTGTCGGGGAGAGATGTGTAGAGGTTGACAATGTAGGCCTGACTTGCGTGTTTGTGTGTATGTGTGTTTGTGTGTGTGTGTTTGTGTGTGTGTGTGTGTGTGTCTAATTGTGTAATTGTGTGTGTGTGTGTTTCAGGGGCCACCCCCAACCAGGAGAAGAGCATGCGGCTGAAGGGCCTGCAGTGTCTGGTGTCCATCCTCAAGTGTATGGTGGAGTGGAGCAAGGACCTCTACATCAACCCTCACTCGCAGTCCAACCTGGGTACCTCGTCTCTCCGTCTGTCTGTCTGTCCCTCTGTCTTGTCTGTCCTGACCTTCTGTCTGCTGGTTTGTCTTTGCTCTCAGTCCATCCTTGGTACCTTCTCTCTCTCCATCTGTCTGTTCCTCTGTCTGCTGGTTTGTCTTTGCTCTCAGTCCATCCTTGGTACCTTCTCTCTCTCCATCTGTCTGTTCCTCTGTCTGCTGGTTTGTCTTTGCTCACAGTCCAACCTTGGTACCTTCTCTCTCTCCATCTGTCTGTTCCTCTGTCTGCTGGTTTGTCTTTGCTCTCAGTCCGTCCTTGGTACCTTCTCTCTCTCCATCTGTCTGTTCCTCTGTCTGCTGGTTTGTCTTTGCTCTCAGTCCAACCTTGGTACCTTCTCTCTCTCCATCTGTCTGTTCCTCTGTCTGCTGGTTTGTCTTTGCTCTCAGTCCAACCTTGGTACCTTCTCTCTCTCCATCTGTCTGTTCCTCTGTCTGCTGGTTTGTCTTTGCTCACAGTCCAGCCTTGGTACCTTCTCTCTCTCCATCTGTCTGTCCCTCTGTCTTGTCTGTCTGTCCTTCTGTCTGCTGGTTTGTCTTTGCTCACAGTCCAACCTTGGTACCTTCTCTCTCTCCATCTGTCTGTCTGTCCCTCTGTCTTGTCTGTCCTGACCTGTCTGCTGGTTTGTCTTTGCTCACAGTCCAGCCTTGGTACCTTCTCTCTCTCTCCATCTGTCTGTCCCTCTGTCTTGTCTGTCCTGACCTGTCTGCTGGTTTGTCTTTGCTCACAGTCCAGCCTTGGTACCTTCTCTCTCTCCATCTGTCTGTCTGTCCCTCTGTCTTGTCTGTCCTGACCTGTCTGCTGGTTTCTTTGCTTACAGTCCAACCTTGGTACCTTCTCTCTCTCCATCTGTCTGTCTGTCCCTCTGTCTTGTCTGTCCTGACCTGTCGACTGGTTTGTCTTTGCTCACAGTCCAGCTTTGGTACCTTCTCTCTCTCCATCTGTCTGTCTGTCCCTCTGTCTTGTCTGTCCTGACCTGTCTGCTGGTTTCTTTGCTTACAGTCCAACCTTGGTACCTTCTCTCTCTCCATCTGTCTGTCTGTCCCTCTTTCTGTCTGTCCTGACCTGTCTGCTGGTTTGTCTTTGTTTTGTGTATCACAGTATGTATTTTTTGTTCTTTATGTTTTTTGTTATTGTTGTTGGTTTTTTTGTCGTTGTTGTTTCGCTTTTTTCATCTTTGCTCAACTTTTTTGTTTATCTTACATCCTGGGTCTGTCAGATCTATTCTTCTTCAAGCAGCGGTTTTTCTCCCAATCTGTTTGTACGTAACTGTATGATTGTATGGGGAGGTGGTAATGATTAGTAATACTGTAACTCCATTGTCCTTTTTTCTTTCTTTTTTCCATTATCCATAACTATATAAAGACACACACACAGACGCTCACACACACACACAGACGCTCACACACACACACACACACACACACACACATATGCACACATACACACACACTCTGTCTCTCTCTCTCTCTGTCTTTCTCTCTCTCTTACACACCCACACTACACACACATCATGCACACACACACACATCATGCACACACACACACACACACACACACACGCACGCGCGCGCGCATACACACACACACAAACACAGGTAAGCAGTAGCACTGTTGTCTGTATGATGACCAGCAGTACCACTGTTCACTCTGTGTGTGTGTGTGTGTGTGTGTGCAGGCCAGGACAACAAGCCCTACACAGAGACGGACAGCGACAGCGGCAAGGGCACCATGAACAGCTACGGCAGTGTTAACTCCCTTAGTTCCAACAACAGCGGCCTTCAGGCCTCCCTGGCCACCGCCCCCTCAGACTCCCCGGAGCAGTTTGAGGTCCTCAAGCAGCAGAAGGAGCTCATGGAGACTGGGCTGGAACTGTGAGTGACCGGAGGAGGAGCTGTGTTTAACGTCCTGTGGAGGGTTGGCCGAGAGGTTAATGCGTCTGCCTAAGTATTGAGAGGATCTGAGCGCACCGGTTTGATCCCCACACGCCTCTGCTAGACCTGGAGTGGTGGTGTGGATGCTAGTCATTCACATGAGACGATATACCAAGGTCCCGTGTGCAGCATGCACTTTGTCCATGTAAAAGAACCCTCGGCAGCAAAAGGGTTGTCCCTGGCAAAATTCTATAGTAAAATCCACTTTGATAGGAAAACAAATACAGGCACAAAAAAAAGTGAGGGAGGTGTGGGGGGGGGGATTCTTGTAGCAACGCAGTGGTATTGCGTAGAGTAATGGCCGGTGGTAATGCGCCCAGCTGTGAAGCCAGTGTCCGTGGGTATGAATCCCCATAAACAGACCAGAGTTTTTACTCCCCCACCATTGGACCTTAAATGGTGGTCTGCATACAAGTCATTCAGATTAGATGATGAACTAAGGTCCTGATTGCGGCATGCATTTAGCATTGGTCAAAGAACCTGCTGCAACAAAAAGGTTGTCCCCGGCAAAAATATGTGGAAAAATCCACTTTGACAGGAAAACAAACAACATGGGAACTGCAGCCCTTGAACACAGAAGAAAGATGTGCCTTGAGCTTGTTTAAATGTTGACTACACGTCACCATCACATTGTATTTTACTTATCGTCCTCAAAGGACATGCTACAGTCTCATTACTTTATTGAGGATTACTCTTTTTCTTGACATTTTTTTTTTGTTTTGTTTTTTTGTTTTTTTTTCTCCAGATTTCAGAAGAAACCTATGAAGGGCATCGGCTATTTACAAGAGCAAGGCATGCTGGGTAAATCAACTGATGATGTGGCAGAGTTTTTCCACACAGAGGAACGTTTGGATAAGGTCAGTGATATGGTGTGGGGACAAAAAGACTTAAGATAAGCTTTGAACAGATGTCATCAGTGTGAGACAATGTGTTGATATGTAGGGAAAAGAAATGATTTGTTTGTTGTTGTTGTGTTTTTGTGTGTGTTTTGGGTTTGTTTGTGTTTTGTTTGTTTTGGTTTTTTTGTTTTTTTTGCTGCCCCGTGATCTGCACCACTTCAGTGGCATTACTCCCATGCCGCTCATGCTGAAGTCCCCCATTCACAGCCACATGCAGGTTCGTCTGTTGCAGTCTCAGCTCTGGAAGTCCACAGAGAACTCTAGATGTTAGGTCGCTAGGAGGCCACACACCAGAGGAGACCCTGCACTGCTGCTGAGGGACTTGAGTGGTGTTCTGCTCCTGATGTATTATGATTATGTTGTATGATTGTGAGCAGACTGTTTATGAAAATATGTGAGGTAGGAGGAGTAGAAAGGTGATAAGTATTCACTGGTGCATAGAATTGTCAATGTTTATTGGCACTATGATATGTAGCCATTTACTAGCACAGTGAAACAAAACAAGGATATTGTTATACTGTATGATGTCAGTCATTTTTTGTACAAGTCCCAGGTCGAAGGCTTTTGAACAAGTCTTGGTTTCAGGGTCAAAGTGTGCAGATGTATGTTAAGTAATTTTTTAAGATCTCACATACAGTAAGCCGGACCAGCTATAAGGAGTATTGCTTGGTCTTATGTTGTTGATTTAGTGACATCATCCATGTTGATTCAGTGGCATCATCCATGATGTTGATTCAGTGACATCATCCATGATGTTGATTCAGTGACATCATCCATAATGTTGATTCAGTGACATCATCCATAATGTTGATTCAGTGACGTCATCCATGATGTTGATTCAGTGACATCATCCATGATGTTGATTCAGTGGCACCATCCACAGTTTCAGTAGCTCAAGGAGGCGTCACTGCGTTCGGACAAATCCATATACGCTACACCACATCTGCCAAGCAGATGCCTGACCAGCAGCGTAACCCAACGCGCTTAGTCAGGCCTTGAAGAAAAAAAATTAAAACAAAAACAAAACAAAAACCAACGTCCACAATGTTGACTCAGTGACATCATCCATAGTGTTGACTCAGTGACATCATCCACAATGTTGATTCAGTGACATCATCCATGATGTTGATTCAGTGGCATCATCCATGATGTTGATTCAGTGACATCATCCATAATGTTGATTCAGTGACATCATCCGTGATGTTGATTCAGTGACATCATCCATGATGTTGATTCAGTGACATCATCCACAATGTTGATTCAGTGACATCATCCACAATGTTGATTCAGAGACATCACGATGTTGATTCAGTGACATCAACCATAATGTTGATTCAGTGACATCATCCACAATGTTGATTCAATGACATCATCCATGTTGATTCAGTGACATCATCCATGATGTTGATTCAGTGACATCATCCACAATGTTGATTCAGTGACATCCATGATGTTGATTCAGTGACATCATCCACGATGTTGATTCAGTGACATCATCCATGATGTTGATTCAGTGACATCCTTGATGTTTTGTGGGTTGCAGACAGCACTGGGCGACTTTCTGGGAGAGAATGAAAAGTGAGTATTGTTTGTCTTCTTCAGGATCATTTCTTTTTTCTTTTCTTTTTTAATATAAAAAGTGCAAAAAAAAAGAGGAAATTCCATTTTGTGTGCATTTTCTCTGGAAATGTATGGGTGAAATCAGGGGTGGTGGTGGTGGTGGTGACAAAGGGAGTGAAAAATATGAAAAGGTGAGAGGTAAAGTTCAGAATACTTTATTACCTCCAGCTAGAGAAGTTGATTTGAGTTGTAATAGGCTTACACATAACAATGCAGGAGAAACGCAGTCATTCAGTATGTTTACATAAAAAAGCACAAAATGCTTTTCAGTTGTAATTTGACGTAAAGCATGCGTACGAAGACCAGAGAGAGGAAAGTAAAGAAGGATTGAAAATGATAGTTCAGAGAATTGACCATGAATTTTATGGTCTGCCCCCAAGTATGTCATTTATACAGACCTTTTTGTATTTATTTTGCGCTTGGAGTTTGTTCTGTGACTGTGGATAGGGGCTATATAAATATCAGTAATAATGATAAGAGAAATTATCATTATTTTTGGTTTCTGTCTGACTGGAGTGATGGCCTAGAGGTAACGCATCCGCCTAGGAAGCGAGAGAATCTGAGCGCGCTGGTTCGAATCACGGCTCAGCCGCTGATATTTTCTCCCCCTCCACTAGACCTTGAGTGGTGGTCTGGACGCTAGTCATTCGGATGAGAGGATAAACCGAGGTCCCGTGTGCAGCATGCACTTAGCGCACGTAAAAGAACCCACAGCAACAAAAGGCTTGTTCCTGGCAAAATTCTGTAGAAAAATCCACTTCGATAGGAAAAACAAATAAAACTGCATGCAGGAAAAAATACAAAAAAATGTGTGGCGCTGTAGTGTAGCGACGCGCTCTCCCTGGGGAGAGCAGCCCGAATTTCACACAGAGAAATCTGTTGTGATAAAAAGAAACACGAATACAAAGACTGGTTTTAAGAACTGGCAGGTTTTCAGCCCTCAGTTGGCCCTTTTGCAGTCGGATAGACTGTAACTTGCGTGTGAACTTCTTCTTCTTCTGCGTTCATGGGCTGCAACTCCCACGTTCAGTCGTATATACGCGAGTGGGCTTTTACGTGTATGACCGTTTTTGACCTGCCATGTAGGCAGCCATACTCCACTTTTGGGGGTGTGCATGCTGGGTGTGATCTTGTTTCCATAACCCACCGAACGCTGACATGGATTACAGGATCTTTAATGTGCGTATTTGATCTTCTGCTTGCATATACACACGAAGGGGGTTCAGGCACTGGCAAATCTGCACATATGTTGACCTGGGAGATCGGAAAAATCTTCACCCTTTACCCACCAGGCGCCATCACCGTGATTCGAACCCGGGACCCTCAGATTGAAAGTGCAACGCTTTAACCATTCGGCTATTGCGCCCATTTTAATCGTGTGTGAGCAACATGACATGATTTGACCATCATTTTGATGACTGTAAAAGCTGCCTTCCCCGACATGTCTGACTGTCATCACCACCTTTCCACAAGGAGGAAGGTGGCAGAATGGTTAAGACGCTTGTCTGCCAACACACAGAGTCCGTCAGGGTCCTGGTTCAAATCCCACTCTCGCCCTTTCTCCCAGGTTTGACTGGAAAATCAAACGGAGTGTACAGTCATTCAGATGAGATGATAAACTGAGGTCTCGTGTGCAGCACACACTTGGTGCTCTGAAAAGGAACCCATGGCAACAAGAGTGATGTCCTCTAGCAAAATTCTGTGGAAGAAATCCACTCTGATAGGTACATAAATATGCATGCATACACTCAAGGCTTGACAAAGCGCGTTGGGTTATGCTGCTGGTCAGGCATCTGCTTGGCAGATGTGGTGTAGCGTTTATGGATTTGTCGGAACTCTGTGACGCCTCCTTGAGATACTGAAACTTCATTCGTGGGCTGCAACTCCCACGTTCACTCACATGTACACGAGGGGGCTTTTATATGTATGACCGGTTTTACCCCACCATGTAGGCAGTCATACTCTATTTTCAGGGATGTGCATGCTGGGTATGTTCTTGTTTCCATAACCCACCAAACGCTGATATGGATTACAGGATCTTTAACATGCGTATTTGATCTTCTGCTTGCGTATACACACGAAGGGGGTTCAGGCACTAGCAGGTCTGCGCATATGTTGACCTGGGAGATCGGAAAAATCTCCAACCTTTACCCACCAGGCGCCGTTGCCGAGATTCGAACCGGGCACCCTCAGATTGCAAGTCCAGCGCTTTAACCACTCGGCTATTGTGCCTGTCATTTTGAAGACTATAAAAGCTGCACTCCACCAAGTGTGTTGCCGTTATCACCACGTTTTTCTCCCTCCTGTGCCAACAGCTTCAACAAGGAGGTGATGTACGCCTACGTGGACCAGATGGACTTCACGGGCATGCCCATCGTGGAGGCCATCCGCCGCTTCCTGGACGGCTTCCGGCTGCCCGGGGAGTCACAGAAGATTGACCGCCTGATGGAGAAGTTTGCTGCCCACTACTGCGAGTGCAACCCCAAGTAAGATGCGAGGGCGTGGTGTGGTTCAGGACTGTCATGTGGTGTTTTTTTTGGTTATTTTCATCATGTTTTTTTTGTTGTTGTTTTTTTGTTTCAGGACTTGTGTGATTTTTTGTTTCTTACATTCTGTTTTTTGGGGGTTTTTTTAATACTTTTTAGGATCAGCACTGTCGAGTGATTTTTTTGTTTCTTACATTCTGGTGTTGTTTTTTTAAAATACTTTTTAGGATCAGCACTGTCAAGTGATTTTTTTGTTTCTTACATCCTGTTATTTTTTTTACTTTTTAGTTCCACCTTTGTCGTGTTTATGTATGCTTCGTTTCTGAACTTTGGCTGAGAGACTGTGTGGTGTGAGTCAGAAACTTTTGGGTACACACGTAATGCTATGTTTTCTGTGTGCTTCTGATAATGCACAGACATGCATCCCCAACGCAGTGAAAGTGAAAGAGAGGTACTGCATAGAAGCAGGCTCCAAGGAGATTCTGATGCCAGGATTGTTTTCCGACAATGAGTTCTTTCCCTTCCCCACTTCTTGGCTCAGAACCTAGACTGTTGTGACTAGAACTAGTTGAAGAAGAAGGTATTCCTGTTGTGTGTGTATGTGTATATTAACACAGATTTGACTAGTGCAGCATTAAAATGACCTTCTGAATGTAGTCTGGGACCCCCTAGAAGTATGGTTAAAGAGTCCCTGGGACCCCAAGACGTTTCGGAAGCCCTGTATAAATACTTTCTTTGATAAATGGTGGTGTGATGGATAGTATGATGGTGGTTGTATGTGTGTGTGTGTGTGTGTGTATGTGTGTGTCTATGTATGTGTGTGTGTGTGTGTGTGACAGCACGGAGCTGTTTGCCAGTGCTGACACGGCCTACGTGTTGGCCTTCTCCATCATCATGCTGACCACTGACCTGCACAGTCCTCAGGTAGGTGCCCACAGCTTTCTCACACTGACTTTACTTAGGTGCTCCTTTGTTGTTCCACAAATAAGGCCGTCACTGTGCTCCATTTTCCGCTGTCCTCTGCTGCTTTCCTGGTGTAATCCCATTGTCTGTCAACAATCTCGGTAAAGGGTGGAGATTTTTCCGATCTCCCAGGTCAACATATGTGCAGTCCTGCTAGTGCCTGAACCCCCTTTGTTTGTATCCGCAAGCAGATCATATACGCACGTTAAAGATCCTGTAATCCATGTCAGTGTTCAGTGGGTTATGGAAACAAGAACATACCCAGCATGCGCAACCCCGAAAACAGAGTATGGCTACCTGCATGGCAGGGTAAAAACAGTCATACACGTAAAAGCCCACTTGTGTACATACGAGTGAACGTGGAAGTTGCAGCCCATGAACGAAGAAGTCCATCGACAGATCTGAGTTATCTCTCGACTGTTTGCTGCCAGTTCATCTTGGGCTGTCCTATCTTTCTCCAGCCTGTGGGTGTGTCCAGTTCATGGCTTGGCAAGTGATCTTCTTCTTTGTTTGTGGGCTGCAACTCCCATGTTCACTTGTATGTACACAGGTAGGCTTTTATGTGTAAGACCGTTTTTACCCCACCTTGCAGGCTGCCATACTCCGTTTTCAAGGTTGTGCATGCTGGGTATGTTCTTGTTTCCATAACCCACCAAACGCTGACATGGATTACAGGATCTTTAATGTGTGTATCTGATCTTCTGCTTGTGTATACACACAAAGGGGGTTCAGGCACTAGCAGGTCTGCACATATGCTGACCTGGGAGATCAGAAAAATCTCCACCCTTATCCACCAGGCGTCATTACCGTGATTCGAACCTGGGACTCTCAGATTGAAAATCCAGTGCTTTAACCATTCAGCTCTTACTCCCATCATGTGATTCTTGTTGTGGAGAGCCTCAGTACATGTCCCAGCCAATGGAGACACTGTTTGCTGTTGATGGTGGACATGAAAAGCCAGTGGAGACACTGTTTGCTGTTGATGGCGGACATGAAAAGCCAGTGGAGACACTGTTTGCTGTTGATGGCGGACATGAAAAGCCAGTGGAGACGCTGTTTGCTGTTGATGGTGGACATGAAAAGCCAATGGAGACACCGTTTGCTGTTGATGGCGGACATGAAAAGCCAGTGGAGACACTGTTTGCTGTTGATGGCGGACATGAAAAGCCAGTGGAGACACTGTTTGCTGTTGATGGTGGACATGAAAAGCCAGTGGAGACACTGTTTGCTGTTGATGGTGGAAATGAAAAGCTAGTGGAGACGCTGTTTGCTGTTGATGGTGGACATGAAAAGCCAGTGGAAACACTGTTTGCTGTTGATGGTGGACATGAAAAGCCAGTGGAGACACTGTTTGCTGTTGATGGTGGACATGAAAAGCCAATGGAGACACCGTTTGCTGTTGATGGTGGACATGAAAAGCCAGTGGAGACACTGTTTGCTGTTGATGGTGGACATGAAAAGCCAGTGGAGACACCGTTTGCTGTTGATGGTGGACATGAAAAGCCGGTGGGATCTTCCTCTGACCTCTTCAGCTGAGATAAGTCATGCTATCTGATGCCTAGAATCTTGTGTAGGCATTTGGTGTCAGAGGCATTCAGTATTTTTCTCCTGTGTGGTCTTCAGTTGCCAAGATCTGCAGATGTAGAGCAGCATGAGTAGAACACTTGAGTTCAAGTCTGGGGAGGGGCATACAGTCTGTCCCGTCCCTATGTCCGTCTGTCTGTCAATCACTAAAAGCTATACATACACACATTTCTGATCAAATCAAGTTCTGATTTGATAACCTTGATGAAGTAAACTTGTGCTGTCTGTCAGGTAGTGGATGGGTGGCTAAAAATGAAGGAAGTGCAGTGACAAAGGGACATTGAAGGCAGTAAGCAGGATAACGTGCCAGCTTTGTTTAGGATGCTCAAGATTGATCTGGGAGAAGGAGAGGAAGTGTTCAGTAGTGGTGGCATGTCACCATCAACAACAGTGGACGACAAAGGTGCACAGCAGCGCTGAGGTCCATTTTAGAATTGCTGGCATGCCTGCTGTGATCCCAGATTTGAGCAGGTTGTGTGCGTGTCCCTTATTTTCATTTTAGATATTTAGATGGTTTGCTTAATAATTCAGATATACCCCTGTATAAAGACACACATTTACCCTGTGTGTGTGTGTGTGTGTGTTGGTGTCAGATCAAGCAGGGCCAGAAGATGACGAAGGAGCAGTACATCCGCATGAACCGAGGCATCAATGACAGCAAGGACCTCCCTGAGGAGTACCTGTCCACTATCTATGATGAGATCGCTGGTAACGAGATCAAGATGAAGGCTGGCTCTCACAGCAAGCCCAACACCTCTGTCAGTGAGTGTCTGCCACGCCACATGCCTCCTGGGTTTTTTCTCTTTTTTTTGTTGTTTTCCTTTGTTTTGTTTTTTAAATCAGGAATATTCATTGTCATTGATGTGTTGTCTGCATGTCATTTGATTAACTCGTTCTACCCCACAGCTACATGCTTATGCAGATGAAGGAATGCTAATCCTTAATTTATCTTAATTGATGCGAATATTATGATAATCCTAGTTGTGTTTTTGATTGTGGTGTTTTCTAAAAATCCTCCATGCCAAAAAAGGCGTGACAGATTAACTCTTCAGACAGTGGGACCCGATCAAGGCCATACTGTTTATAACTGTTTCCAACACAGGAGCCTGATCGGGGCTTTATAAAGTTTTTAATTTTTGGTTTGGTGTCATATACTGTACCATGTCAAACTGATGCAAACTAGGCCTATCGGTTTGCTCTGCTTGGCCAAATTTCGCAAGGCTAACAGTGAAAAGACGAGCCGTCTTGCCCGGTCCGCTCTTAGCCAATCAAACGCCTCTAAAAGCTATAAGTGCTGAATCATTCCTTTGGCCAAGGCTCTCCACGCCATCTTGTCGGGTTTACGCTCTGTCTCGTCTAACGCTTTTTTTTGGCTATTAAGCGTATTCATTTGGCCTTACTTTGCTGCATGCGGCTTGTCTTACATTCTGTGTACTCGATTCGACTCGGCCCCCTCGATTTGTTCGTTTTTCTCTACCTCTAAGTCAGTATTGTCTTTCCTTTCTCTGTTGGGGGTCGGATTTTCGCTGGGTGCCTAAGCGTGGGTACCATGCCTCGTATGCCATCCCATGAAGGCAGGGATCATGAGGCTGGGATTGAGACTCGGCAAGAGACTCTCCCAGGCCCGGAGCTCATGATTCCTCCCGATACGGACCGCGGCGATGCGTCTTTAGACGCTGATCGCGGAGGCAACTCTCATACCAGTAAAACGGTCATGAAGGGGACCGGGGGGAAAGGGGTACGAGCGTCGCCTCCCAAGGTGTCCCAGCGCGAGGCAGGGAGAGGGGGGAGTGGCAAGTCCTCTCTTGGCAGTGGGGACTCGCAGCTAAGCGTGAACTCCCAGGGGTAGGCCTCACCCGGCCGTTACCTGGGTCCCCACTTGGAGATGGCCCTCAGGGGCCCCATTGTTGTTCCCCCTCCTCCCTTCTCCATCGACCCCCCTCCCCCACCTCCTTCTGGGGGGGAGAAAAATTTGGTTCCAGGGGGGGACCTCTACTTTGCCCACCCCGGGCCAAGCCACCCCAGTATCCCCACGGGAGGGGATTCGGGGCACGTGGCAACCTGCTCTGCAGGTCTTCCCGCTATCCGGCCAGTCTCCCCTGCTGGGGGAGGCCCGCGTGTGTCAGGCGGTTCCGGGCAGTCAGCCTGCTTGTCTTTGGGCGGGACTGACACCCAAGTCGGACCTGACCTCCCTCCGATTTGGCCAGGTTTTTCCCTTCATGGAGGTCAAGGCACCAGTGACCCTTGGGGTTGGGGTCACAGGATGGCTGGTGCCCACGGGTGGTTACCCCCATTCTACCCGTACTGGGGCGCACATATGGTGCACGCTGGGTTGCCAGGAGGACCAGGGGCCAACCCCTTGTCCGCTCCCCACTGGACCCAGCCCAGCACATCTCACAGGATGACACGCAGCCCCGACAAGTGGGATTGACTTCTTGTCAGTCAGGTCGAGCTCCTCGACCAATATTGCCACTCAGTCCACAAATCGGTCCTCTGTCAACCCACAGGTTACCTCCACGGTCACAACGGCCTCCTTGTCAGGACCGACGGCTGCCGAGGGGCCCCGCTCGGCCCGGGGGAGCCTGCAGTTCCCACCTACCCAGCCCTCGGTCCTACAGGGAGATGAGTGGGTGTTTGTCCCCTCACAGCACTCGTGGGTCCCTCTTGCATCCAGGGACGCCCTCTCTGAGAAGGTGTGGCACCCACTATCCCAAGCATTGTTGGACCTACGGTCCACACGCTCCCCATATAATACAAACTCCTCTTAGTGGCACCAAATTTGCATAATGACGTTATGAGCTGAAAATATCTTAACTGACCTTTCCACTCTTGATTGCGACAAACAAAAGCTGAGTGTGTTGCTGTGCTCACAAACAGGAGAGTAATTTTCTAGGTGAATGTTTCACGTGAGCATTGGGTGTGTGAACAATAGCCTCTGACCCAGTTTCTTCCCATTCACAAGGCACACAGCTGTTTCAGATGAATGAGCCCAGTCGGGGCCCTGTAATTTGAATTCAAACTGTTTCAAACTCATTGGGTTTTCCTGGATTCATTTGTAAGTCAGTGTGTACAGGTTTCAAACAAAAATTATGGATGATTTCATCATCTGACTGGAAGATGGCATAAGAAGGGAGGAAGCTTTATATTTCGTCCCCAACTAACGCCTTGTGTTACTGATCAGTTTGGAAAATTTCAGTTCAAAACTTCTAACATTTGTTTTTTGGTCAGTATAAACTGGCTGTCCGTGGGGAAAATCAGGGCAGCAAACTGGCAGTACTGAGTGAGTTATATGCATATGATATTCAGTCGTATTCGACTATGACCATCAGAACAGCATAGGAGGTAACAGGCTAGAATTCCATTATGGTTGAGAATGTCTTGCCCAAGTTACATTCCCACTCTCTCGGCCAAGAGGGTTTTAGGACACTAGGCCACAAGGCTGCAGCACTTTGAGCCAGTGCAATTTTGCCTCCTGGTTTGAGAGTTATAGTCCTTCACAAAAGACCAAGCTGTAAATGATTTGCCATTGCAGTGGAGAAATTGATGACACAGCTCTCACTTTGCTGTTGGCCAAACTGTAAACTAATGTCAGTCTGTGATATGAGCTGAGTGTTGGGGTGGTACTGATTGCGTTAATGACATGTGGAGTGGAGTGATGGCCTAGAGGTAATGCGTCCACCTAGGAAGCGAGAGAATCTCAGCGCACTGGTTTGAATCATTGCTCAGTCACCAATATTTTCTCCCCCTCCGCTAGACCTTGAGTGGTGGTCTGGACGCTAGTCATTCGGATGAGATGATAAACCGAGGTCCCATTTGCGGCATGTACTCAGCACATGTAAAAGAACCAACATTAACAAAAGGGTTGTCCCTGGCAACATTCTGTAGGAAAATCCACTTCAGTAGGAATAACAAATAAAACTGAACGCAGGAAAAAATACAAAAAAAATGGGTGGCGCTGTCAGTGTAGTGACACGCTCTCCCTGGGGAGAACAGCATGAATTTCACACAGAGAAGTCTGTTGTGACAAAAAAGATAGAAATACAAATGTATGAACGGTGTGTACTTGTCCCCAGAGGACATCACGAGCAACAAGCAGCGGCGCCTGTTGTACAACGTGGAGATGGAGCAGATGGCCCAGACAGCCAAGGTCCTCATGGAGAGCGTCAGCCACGTCCGTGCCTCCTTCACCATGGCAACACACCTCGAGCACGTCAGGCCTATGTTCAAGGTCTGTCTGTCCAGCACGCTCTGCTGGTCGCTGCTTGTGTTTGTGTGTGTGTGTGTGTCTGTGTGTGTGTGTGTGTGTCTGTATATGTGTATGTGTGTCTTGTACAGAGTCAGTCTTGTGTTAACGTTGTACACACTTGTGTACACATGTACACACATGCAAGGATATGCACACACACACACACACACATACACACAAACACATGCATGCTGCATGTACGCACACACTTACATACACACACAGCACAGCACAGCACAGCTCAGAACACACCACACCACAACACACACACACACACACACACACTCACCACAGTTATGCTGTTTGTAATCAGTTGCTCAGTTATACAATGCATGTGATAGTGTCAGTGCATAATCTGACTATATGTCTGACTGCATTTGTGTTAATTTTTTTTTGTTTAGCATTTTTTGTTTAGTTAGTGAGACGTTCACTGAAATGGCCCTTTTGCATTTGGCTGGGCTGTAGGCAGTGTGATTTGTGAGATGTTAGTGTTGATGCTAGGCCCAACACTCGGCTTACATCACAGATTGACATAAGTTTACATTTGGGCCAACAGCAAAGTGAGAGCTGTATTATCAATGGTTTCTCCAGTCAATGGGAAACCATTTACAGCTTGGTCTTTTGTGAAGGACTATGACTCTCAAACCAGGAGGCAAAACTGCACTGGCTCTTAGTGCTGCAGCCTTGTGGGCTAGTTGGCCTTTGGGAACCATCCCAACGCCGACTGTCCTAAAACCCTCTTGGCCGAGAGAGTGGGGATGTACTTGGGTAAGACACTCTCCACTATAATCAAATTCTATCCCAAATAGTTGGAACAGCAGTTGCCTCCTCTGCTGTTCTGATGGTCATAGTTGGACATGACTGACTATCATATATATAGTGTTGATGCGGCCTGGAAGATGATGTCTGTGTCTGTTCACACACCCTGCCACATGATGTGTTCAGATGTCTGTGTCAGTAAGTTCAGAGACCCCTCCACATGATGTGTTCAGATGGCGTGGACGCCCTTCCTGGCCGCATTCAGTGTGGGTCTACAGGACTGCGACGACCAGGACATCGCCGCGCTCTGTCTGGACGGGATTCGCTGCGCCATCCGCATTGCCTGCATCTTCCACATGGAGGTGACCTCCCTTCCCACACTCCTCTGCCCTTCCTGTGCTGTACAGGACAGCACAGCACAGCACAGTGAATAAGTGTACTGCACAGTACAGCACAGTAGAGTACAGCACAGCACAATACAGGACAGCAGAGCACAGTAAATAAGTGTACTGCACAATACAGGGCAGTACAGCACAGTAAATAAGTGTACAGCACAGTACAGGACAGTGCAGCACAGTAGATTACAGCACAGCACAGTACAGTAAATTATTGTACAGTGCAGTGCAGTGCAGAAGCAGTTGACTGGACCTATCCTGAACCTAACTCATAACAACCCAGCACAACGCAGTTAGACCCAACCCAACAGCAAAACAACAAAACAAACCTCAGACCTCTCCACTGAACCTGCTGCAGCCCCAACCATCTGACCTTCCTTTCAGTGTGATCTCTCAACCCAACCCTACCCTACCCTACCCAACCAAACCAAACCCAACCAAACCAAACCCTACCCTACCCAACCAAACCAAACCCTACCCAACCCAACCCAACCAAACCAAACCCTACCCTACCCTACCCTACCCTACCCTACCCTACCTAACCAAACCAAACCAAACCATACCCAACCCAACCAAACCAAACCAAACCAAACATTACCCTACCATACTCAACCAAACCAACCCAAACCCTACCCTACCCTACCCAACCCAACCCAACCAAACCAAACCCAATCCTACCCTACCCAACCCAACCCAACCCTACCCAACCAAACCAACTCAAACCCTACCCTACCCTACCCAACCCAACCAAACCAAACCCTACCCTACCCAACCAAACCAAACCAAACCAAACCAAACCCTACTCTACCCTACCCAACCCAACCCAACCAAACCCAACCCTACCCTACCCTACCCAACCAAACCAAACCCTACCCTACCCAACCCAACCAAACCAAACCAAACCCTACCCTACCCTACCCTACCCAACCCAACCAAACCAAACCCAACCCAACCCTACCTACGCTACCCTACCCTACCAAACCAAACCAAATCCTACCCAACCCAACAAAACCAAACCCAACCCTACTCAACCCAACCCTACCCTACCCAACCAAACCAAACCAAACCAAACCAACAAAACCCAACCCAACCCTACCCTACCCAACCCAACCCAACCAAACCAAACCCAACCCTACCCTACCCTGCCCAGCCAAACCAAACCCGTTCTTACCCTATGTGAACAGTTGGGTCGATGTGTTCGGTTGGGTTTATTGACCCCTGAGAACAGTACTGTCTGATAAGTGCATGAACCAATCTGCTCCTTCCTGTCTCTGTGACTGCCTTCACCTCTACACCCCGTCTCGCTCTTTACGATCAGCTTCAGATCCCTGTTTCTGCATTCACAGATTCGAACACTCCACAGTCTACCACCACTCTTTCTCTGTCACTGGACCTTGCGCTTGGAACAAGCTCCCTCTTTGGCTTCGTCCGACTGCTACACACAGCTATTTCAAGTCTGGCCTTAAAAACTTACCTCTTTCCATAATAGCCTCCCCAGCTCCCCCCCCACCCCACCCCTCCCACACACACACCCCTCTGTCTGTAACTTTTCCTGCCTTCAGTCTGCATTTGTATTAATGTCTTTCATCCCTTTGATTTTGAGTTCTGTGTGTGTGTGGTTTTGATGAATAGGGTGCACCGTAGCAGAATTGTTTGGGCTTTTGACTTCCGATACAGCGTTCACCAGTAATCAAGAGTTTGAGGCCCCATTTCGGCATGGTGTTGTGTCTTTGGGAAATACACTTTATTCTGCGTTCGGGTGCAATAGCCGAATGGTTAAAGCGTTGGACTTCCAATCTGAGGGTCCTGGGTTCGAATCTCGGTGCACCTGGTGGGTAAAGGGTGGAGATTTTTCCGATCTCCCAGGTCAACATATGTGCAGACCTGCTGGTGCCTGAACCCCCTTTGTGTGTATGCGCACGCAGAAGATCAAATACGCACGTTAAAGATCCTGTAATCCATGTCAGCGTTCGGTGGGTTATGGAAACAAGAATATACCCAGCATGCACACCCCTGAAAACGGAGTATGGCTGCCTACATGGCGGGGTAAATAAATAAAAACGGTCATACACGTAAAATGTTACATGTCTGTCTGAGTGTGTATGCGTGTGCGTCTGAAATCTGATTGAATGACACAGGAAACGAATGATGAGCACCCAGTGACAGCCGTCAATCGGCTCTGCCCAGGTAGGCAGCCTGTGGTGCAAATGTCCCCGTGTATGTAAAGCGCTTAGAGCTTGGTCTCTGACCGAGGATAGGCACTATATAAGTATCCACATCAATCAATCAGTCAATTCTTGATTTTCCTCACTCCGCTCAGGTGTACCAGACTTCATTTGGGGAAGGTTAAAACAGTGTACGGAGAAGATTGGGCCTCGCCTCCCTATGTCGAGTCATAGACACAGTGGATATCAGTTCACTGCCCCTTTGGCTACAGGTGTGGGACCTTTAACCTTCTTGCAGTTATTCTGGCCACAGCTGAAAACTAGGAAGAGTTTATCTTTGAAATACATGAAATTCTAGAGGGTTCACCTAGTGTGTATGAACATTAATTTCTGAAAGCACTTCGATTTTTCTTTGCACAAGATTCAGTGCTGTGTAGACCCATGTTTTTTCTTTCTTTTTTTTTTTTTGTTACTACCAGTGTGGCCAGTTGTCTGGTGGTGGGAGTTGAGTGTGCAGTTGTAAGGCAATGAGTGTTGTGTGTGCAGTTGTAAGGCAGTGAGTGTTGTGTGTGCAGTTGTAAGGCAGTGAGTGTTGTGTGTGCAGTTGTAAGGCAGTGAGCGTTGTGTGTGCAGTTGTAAGGCAGTGAGCGTTGTGTGTGCAGTTGTAAGGCAGTGAGAGTGTGTGTGTGCAGTTGTAAGGCAGTGAGAGTTGTGTGTGCAGTTGTAAGGCAATGAGTGTTGTGTGTGCAGTTGTAAGGCAGTGAGAGTTTGTGTGTGCAGTTGTAAGGCAGTGAGTGTTGTGTGTGCAGTTGTAAGGCAGTGAGTGTTGTGTGTGCAGTTGTAAGGCAGTGAGCGTTGTGTGTGCAGTTGTAAGGCAGTGAGTGTTGTGTGTGCAGTTGTAAGGCAATGAGTGTTGTGTGTGGAGGAGGAACAGAGTTTCTTTTAGGAGGAAGGTGGCAGAATGGTTTAGATGCTCAGCTGCCAATACAGAGAGTCCGTGAGGCGTGTGGGTTCGATTCTCGCTCTCGCCCGTTCTCCCATGTTTGACTGGAAAATCAAACTGAGCATCTAGTCTTTCGGATGAGACGATAAATCGAGGTCCCGTGTGCAACACACACTTGGCACATTGAAAAAAAAAAAAAAAACCATGGCAACAAGAGAGTCATCCTCTGGCAAAATTATGTCAACAGAAATCCACTCTGACAGGTACACAAAATAGATAAGTGTGCACTCGAGGCCTGACAAGCACGCTGGGTTATGCTGCTGTCAGGCATCTGCCTGGCAGATGGGGGGAAGTGTATATGGATTTGGCAGAACACAGTGACACCTCCTTGAGAAACTAAAACTGTGTGTGCAGTTGTAAGTTGGTGAGTGTTGTGTGTGTGTGTGCAGTTGTAAGTTGGTGAGTGTTGTGTGTGTGTGTGCAGTTGTAAGTTGGTGAGTGTTGTGTGTGTGTGCAGTTGTAAGTTGGTGAGTGTTGTGTGTGTGTGTGCAGTTGTAAGTTGGTGAGTGTTGTGTGTGTGTGCAGTTGTAAGTTGGTGAGTGTTGTGTGTGTGTGTGTGTGTGCAGTTGTAAGTTGGTGAGTGTTGTGTGTGTGTGTGTGTGCAGTTGTAAGTTGGTGAGTGTTGTGTGTGTGTGTGTGTGCAGTTGTAAGTTGGTGAGTGTTGTGTGTGTGTGTGTGGTGTAAGTTGGAGTGTTGTGTGTGTGTGTGTGTGTGTGTGCAGTTGTAAGTTGGTGAGTGTTGTGTGTGTGTGTGTGTGCAGTTGTAAGTTGGTGAGTGTTGTGTGTGTGTGTGTGTGCAGTTGTAAGTTGGTGAGTGTTGTGTGTGTGTGTGCAGTTGTAAGTTGGTGAGTGTTGTGTGTGTGTGTGCAGTTGTAAGTTGGTGAGTGTTGTGTGTGTGTGAGCAGTTGGAGAGGGATGCCTACGTGCAGGCCCTAGCCAGGTTCACCTTGCTGACGTGTGCCACGCCCATGACGGAGATGAAGCTGAAGAACATTGACACCATCAAGACCCTCATCTCTGTGGCACACACCGACGGCAACTACCTGGGCAGCTCTTGGCTGGAGGTCAGGGATGTGTGGAGAGTGAGAGAGAGTGTGTGGTGGGGTGGGCTGTGGAATGTGTGTGTGTGTGAGTGTGTGTGTGGTGGGGTGGGGTGTGGAATGTGTGTGTGTTTGTGTGGAGAGTGGGGTAGGGTGTGGAATGGTGTGTGTGTGTGTGAGTGTTTGTGTGGAGAGTGTGGTGTGGTGTGGTGGGGTGTGGAATGTGTGTGTGTGTGGAGAGTGTGTGTGTGGTGTGGTGGGGTGTGTGGTGTGGTGTGGTGGGGTGTGGAATGTGTGTGTGTGTGTGTGAGGAGAGTGTGTGTGTGGTGTGGTGTGGTGTGGTGGGGTGTGGAATGTGTGTGTGTGTGTGAGGAGAGTGTGTGTGTGGTGTGGTGTGGTGGGGTGTGGAATGTGTGTGTGTGTGGTGTGGTGGGGTGTGGTGTGGAATGTGTGTGTGTGTGAGGAGAGTGTGTGTGTGGTGTGGTGGGGTGTGGTGTGGAATGTGTGTGTGTGTGGAGAGTGTGTGTGTGGTGTGGTGTGGTGGGGTGTGGAATATGTGTGTGTGTGGAGAGTGTGGGGTGTGGAATGTGTGTGTGAGTGTTTGTGTGGTGTGGTGTTAAGTGTGTGTGTGTGTGTGTGGAGAGAGAGAGTGTGTGTGTAAGTGTATGTAGAATGTATGTGTGTGTGTGTGTGTGTGAAACAAAGTAGTAGTTTTTATTGCCTTATCTGTAAGCGGGTGTTCTCTCTGTGTGTTCCTGACAGATCCTGAGGTGTATCTCCCAGTTGGAGCTGGCCCAGCTGATCGGCACAGGGGTCAAACCCAAGCACATCTCCAAGGACCCCACCGCCGTGCACCCCATCGAGGCCTTTGACCCTGAAGGTCAGTCAGCAAGCCTGGGGTTGGGTCAGGGGTGGTGACTGGCAGTTTTCCGACTGTGGTGGTGGTGTTAGAGGGAGAATGTGTGTAAATTGTGTGGGTGTTGCTTTTTGATTTAATGTGTGTGGATTGTTAATCTGATATGTGTGTGTGTGTGTGTGTGGTTGTGCCTATTCTTAAATGGACATTAATGTTAGTTCTTTTAGTTTTATATGATGAGAGAATGTGTGTGCACACATGTGTGTGAATGAATGAATGAATCTATGAACAAGAGCATTTAGATAAGTATCTGATTGGTGTTTATTTGCATCAACATCTTTCAGATACTGTGCACTTGCATGGAAAGTGGCTTTTCACTTTGTGTGTGTGTGTGTGTGTGTGTGTGTTCAGATTAGATGGTGTACACATATATGTGTCTGTTCATTCAGATGAGATTGTATACAAATGTGTGTGTGTGTTCAAATGAGATAGTGTGTACATCTGTGTGCTTGGTGTGTACATGTGTGTTGACAGGACAGAATTGTCACGTAGTAACGACACACGGCACTGTGTTGTTGTCATGCAGTAACGACACATGGCAATGTGTTGTTGTTGTGTAGTAACGATACACGGCAATGTTTAGTTGTCATATAGTAACGACACATGGCATTGTGTTGTTGTCATGTAATAATGACACACGGCAATGTGTTGTTGTCATGTAGTAACGACACATGGCAATGTGTTGTTGTCATGTAGTAACGACACATGGCACTGTGTTGTTGTCATGTGGTAACGGCACACGGCACTGTGTTGTTGTGTAGTAACTACTCATGGCAATGTGTTGTTGTGTAGTAAAGACACATGGCAATGTTTTTTTGTCATATAGTAACAACACACGGCATTGTGTTCTTGTCATGTAGTAATGACACAGCAATATGTTGTTGTCATGTAGTAACGACACACGGCATTGAGTTGCTGTCATGTACTAACGACACACAGCAATATGTTGTTGTCATGTAGTAACAACACACGGCAATGTGTTGTTGTCATGTAGTAACAACACAGCAATATGTTGTTGTCATGTAGTAACGACACACGGCAATGTGTTGTTGTCATGTAGTAATGACACACGGCATTGAGTTGCTGTCATGTACTAACGACACACAGCAATATGTTGTTGTCATGTAGTAACGACACACGGCACTGTGGTGTTGTCTTGTAGTAATGGCACACGGCACTGTGTTGTTGTCATGTAGTAACGACACATGGCAATGTGTTGTTGTCATATAGTAACGACACACGGCAGTGTGTTGTCGTCATGTCGTAACAACACACTGCAATGTATTGTTTTCATGTCGTAACGACACACAGCAATGTGTTGTTGTCATGTCGTAACGACACACGGCACTGTGCAGTGATTGCCCGGGGAGGACTGAGTGGGATGGACCGACAGCGACTGGCCAACTTCCACGAGACGGTGGGGGAGACCAGTTCTCAGAGCGTGGTGGTGGCCGTGGACAGAATATTCACCGGCTCCGTCAGGCTGGATGGGGACGCTATCGGTCAGTGCCGCGTCTGTGTGACCTTGTGAAAGAGAAAGATAGGAAGAGTAGGCATGTTACTGCCACTAAAAGTTCACACAACTACATTAACGGTTGTTACATCAAGATTTGTTGGGGTGTTTTTTTTAATGTCAATACTATTACCACTTTTTGAACAACACAATATTTTTTTAATCTAGTAAGTATGTTGAATTAAACACTATTTTTGGTAGAAAAAATCCTTCCCATTTATCTGTGGGATCATTGCCTTTTTTATGCCAGCTGTTTACATCTTATTTATGATTAAGTTTATGGGGGGAATGGTTTGGATGTAACTGTCTTGCCATTTGTGTATTTGTTTTGTATATGTTAAGGCAACCATACTCTGTTTTCGGGGGTGTGCATGCTGGGCATGATCTTGTCATAATGATGAGTGAAATCCCATGTTTTGTCATGACTGACACGTCTGTGTGTGTCTCTGCACAGCATAGTTTACCATGACTGACACGTGTGTGTGTTGTTACACAGTGGATGACTGACACGTGTGTGTGTTGTTACACAGTGGATGACTGACACATGTCTGTGTGTGTTGTTACACAGTGAATGACTGACATGTGTGTGTGTTGTTACACAGTGGATGACTGACACATGTGTGTTGTTACACAGTGGATGACTGACACGTCTGTGTGTGTTGTTACACAGTGAATGACTGACACATGTGTGTGTGTTGTTAACACAGTGGATAACTGACACATGTGTGTGTTGTTACACAGTGGATGACTGACACATGTGTGTGTTGTTACACAGTGGATGACTGACACGTGACTGACACATGTGTGTGTTGTTACACAGTGGATGACTGACACGTGTGTGTTGTTACACAGTGAATGACTGACACGTCTGTGTGTTGTTACACAGTGAATGACTGACACATGTGTGTGTGTTGTTACACAGTGGATGACTGACACGTCTGTGTGTGTTGTTACACAGTGAATGACTGACACATGTGTGTGTGTTGTGACACAGTGGATGACTGACACATGTGTGTGTTGCTCCACAGTGGATGACTGACACATGTGTGTGTGTTGTTACACAGTGAATGACTGACACGTGTGTGTGTGTTGTTACACAGTGGATGACTGACACGTGTCTGTGTGTTGCTACACAGTGGATGACTGACACATGTCTGTGTGTTGCTACACAGTGGATGACTGACACATGTCTGTGCGTTGCTTCACAGTGGAGTTCACCAAGGCGCTGTGCCAGGTGTCACTGGACGAGCTGGCCAGCAGCACCCACCCCCGCATGTTCAGCCTGCAGAAGATCGTGGAGATCTCCTACTACAACATGGGTCGTATCAGGCTGCAGTGGTCACGCATCTGGCAGCACATCGGTGACCACTTCAACAAGGTCAGCGAAGCGCTGTGGCTTCAGTCAGGTTGTCAGTGTACTTCCCGCAACTCGTTTCAATTTTCATTGAGCTTCTACGCATTAGCATTTCTCAGAAATCAGGAGGCTGTATAATTCACTTGTCTGTCCAGCCAACAGGATGGTAGAGAAACAGGTACTGCTACCCCACGAATGGTGCTCAAAGGAAAGTGTTAGGCTACGTTCACACTAAGTCCAGCCAGTTGCTGTCAGCCTGACACAGCTACGCACTTCAGTCAGACACAGCCAGTTGCTGTCAGCCTGACACAGCTACGCACTTCAGTCACACACACTTCAGTCACACAACCAGTTGCTGTCAGCCTGACACAGCAACGCACTTCAGTCAGACACAGCCAGTTGCTATCAGCCTGACACAGCTACGCACTTCAGTCACACACAGCCAGTTGCTGTCAGCCTGACACAGCTACGCACTTCAGTCACACACAACCAGTTGCTGTCAGCCTGACACAGCAACGCACTTCAGTCACACACAGCCAGTTGCTGTCAGCCTGACACAGCTACGCACTTCAGTCACACACAGCCAGTTGCTGTCAGCCTGACACAGCTACGCACTTCAGTCAGACACAGCCAGTTGCTGTGAGCTACAGTGCTCTTCAGAGGGAAGAAACGAATACTATTGAGATTCAAGCTGCTGGTATCATTGAAGAGTTCTGTCCCTTGGAACAGCCATCCATCTCCTCTGTGTGCTGGCCACAAATCAAAAAGCTGTCTGGAGACGGCTGGTGGCTGGCATACACGGTGGGAAAGGGCAAAATGACATGCGCACACTTCTCCGACAGATGGTGTCAGCAACTGGCTGCGCTTACTGTGAACGTAGCCTCAGCTGATAGTCATCTGAAGGATGAAACCAACCTGCCAGGTAGGTAGTTGTAGGTGAAGTCATGGCTGCTGGTCTAATTGGAGGTGGTGGCTGGTTGTTCACGGTTTACAAAAGGGAGGGGAGGGGGAAGGGAAGGGGGGGGAAGCAGACCTGTGTATACAGGGTCATTGGACAAAGACCCACCGTCCAAGGTTGGACTCTGACCCAGACCTGTGTATACGGGGTCAGTGGACAAAGACCCACCGTCCAAGGTTGGATTCTGACCCAGACCTGTGTATACAGGGTCAGTGGACAAAGACCCACCGTCCAAGGTTGGATTCTGACCCAGACCTGTGTATACAGGGTCAGTGGACAAAGACCCACCGTCCAAGGTTGGATTCTGACCCAGACCTGTGTATACGGGGTCAGTGGACAAAGACCCACCGTCCAAGGTTGGATTCTGACCCAAGGGCCCCAGGCATTCGTGTACCTTACCAACCACCAAAGCAAGTTGAATGACCAACCAGCCCGATCGTTAGCTGAGCAGCGCTAAACATTTCGCCGTGAATTACAGAGGGAATAAGAAAGGAAGATGGCTGCTTGGAAATGGGATGCTTCATACATAAACAGAAGGGAGGTAATGATACCAAGGGAGGTCATTTGCTGTAGCTGCTTTTGCTTTTTGTTCATTTTGGTCCGGCAAGTCACTTTGACAGGACAGGAATCAGACCCTTGCCAGTGTCTGTACCAGTGAGGCGTGCTAAGTATGTTATATGAAGTATTATTATAGAGAAGTCTGTTTTGATAGACATTCAGCATTGTAAGTAGGGAAGTGCACAGTCGTGAGTTTGTGCAAGATGAAGAGTACACAGGTAGTGGTGTGTATGTGTGTGTGTGTGTGTGTGTGTGTGTGATGTGTGTGTGTGTGTATGTGTCTGCATGTGTTTGTGTGTGTGTATGTATATATGTATATGTGTGTTTATGTGTATGTGTGTTTGCATGTGTGTATATGTGTGTGTGATGGTATGTATGTGTGTTTGTATGTGTATATATGTGTGTGTGTGTGTATATATATATAATGTGTGTGTCTGTATGTGTGTGTGTGTGATGGTGTGTGTGTGTGTGTCTATATATATATATATATATATATATATATATATATATGTGTGTGTGTGTGTGTGTGTATAATATGTGTGTGTGTGATGATGTGTGATGGTGTGTGTGTGTGTGTACAGGTGGGGTGCAGCCCCATGGAGGACGTGGCCTTCTTTGCGGTGGACTCTCTGCGCCAGCTGTCCATGAAGTTCATCGAGAAAGGGGAGTTTGCCAACTTCCGCTTCCAGAAGGACTTCCTCCGCCCCTTCGAACACATCATGAAACGCAACAGGTGACCAACGCTCAGGGCTTGGGGGGGGGCACTGTAACACCATTCACCTTTTTTTTCTTCTTCTTTTTTTTCCCATATGTACACACAGAGGTAGATTGGGTGTTGTTGTTTTTTTATCAAATCTTATTTTTGTGTACCTGTGTATGTATGTGTGTTTTGAAAGCTTTCAGTGAGGGCAAAACTGTTTGAGAGACGGAAGTGGAGTCCAGCAGCGTTTGCAGTAGTTTTGTTTTACGAGAGTCATTGTATATGGTTTGATCGGAGATCGGATAATGGGACTTGTCAGCAGGTAACACCGTGAACGCACACTCTAGGTGTGTAGATTTTTTACACATCCAGTGTGACCACTAGTGCAGACTCCAGCCACGTTCGTTCATTATCACTGCTGTCATTATCATCATGGTGTGTGGTTCATATCACCCAATGTAAACCATGTTCATTCATTATCACTGCTATCATCATTATCATGGTGTGTGGTTCATATGCCCCAATGTAAACCATGTTCATTCATTATCACTACTATCATTATCATCATGGTGTGTGGTTCATATCCCCCAGTGTAAACCAAGTTCATTCATTATCACTGCTATCATCATGGTGTGTGGTTCATATCACCCAATGTAAACCATGTTCATTCATTACCACTGCTATCATCATTATCATGGTGTGTGGTTCATATCCCCCAATGTAAACCAAGTTCAATCATTATCACTACTATCATCATTATCATGGTGTGTGGTTCATATCACCCAATGTAAACCATGTTCATTCATTACCACTGCTATCATCATTATCATGGTGTGTGGTTCAGATCACCCAATGTAAACCACGTTCATTTATTATCACTACTATCATCATTATCATCATGGTGTGTGGTTCAGGATCCCCCAATGTAAACCATGTTCATTCATTATCACTGCTATCATCATTATCATGGTGTGTGGTTCATATCCCCCAATGTAAACCATGTTCATTCATTATCACTGCTATCATTATCATCATGGTGTGTGGTTCAGATCCCCCAATGTAAACCATGTTCATTCATTATCACTACTATCATCATTATCATAATGGTGTGTGGTTCAGGATCCCCCAATGTAAACCATGTTCATTCATTATCACTGCTATCAACATCATAATGGTGTGTGGTTCAGATCCCCCACTATCCGCGACATGGTGGTGCGCTGCGTGGCCCAGATGGTGAACTCCCAGGCGGCCAGCATCAAGTCTGGGTGGAAGAACATCTTCTCCGTCTTTCACCTGGCCGCCTCCGACCATGATGAGGGCATTGTGGAGCTGGCCTTCCAGACCACAGGGAAAATCATACGTAGGTGGACCCATGTCCGCTTGGTCTGCAATGTCTGTTTGTTTGTGTCTTTCACATCGTTTATTTAGTTCGAAGTCTTCTGCACATGCACACACACACATACACATGCGCGTACTGTCCCACATGCACTTCCAGACACACACATGCAGGCACATACACAGGTACTTGCAACCATGTGCGTACACATGCATTCACGAACACACAGTTCTTCTCCAGTATTCTTTTTTTCTTTTCTTTCTTTTTTTTTTTTTTATGTGATATTTCCAGAGCTTTTGTTCCCATCATGCTTGCCATTCTGGATAGAGTTACATTCATTCATTGGTTACATGAATGGGCGGTTTCTAAGGGCTAGTTTCAGTGTTGTTTTCTTTTGTGAAGTTCACACTATTTCTTCATTTCCTTTGCATAGCCACAGAATTCCCCAATTTAGGAGGGGGTATTGTTCTCTTGTTTTTATGTAGTCAGTGTGTGTTCATGTTCTTGTCATCATTTTTCTGGCTTCTTACTGGGTTTTTTTTATGCACCAGTCTTAGTGGTGAAGTGGTAGGGTTACAAAGTGATGACTGGAGGGTCATGGGTTCAGTTCTTATCAGAATTAGATTCTTGATGATATGTCACACGAAAGTGATGACCATACCGATACTGCAGTCTGTAGGTGTTTGAGGGCTGCAACTCTACGTTGACTTGTGTGTATTAGTGGGCTTTCATCATGCCTGACTGTGTTTACCCTGCCATGTAGGCAGCCATTTCTGTGGCTGCTCATGCTGGGTATATTCTTGTCTCCATGATCCATGATACGCGGACATGGATTTCTGGATTTTTCAAGCATGATACTTTTCCGCCGTTAGGCGGAAAATCGCCGTGGTTCATTACAAATCAGCCGTTCAAAATATCGATCCGCCGCCAGTGAAGATGATTCCGCCGCACGAAACTTTGATTTCCGCGGAGCGACACATTTCAATAAATTCTGGAAGGCGGGGGTCATTTTTGGCTCTGCACCGGTTTCCAATCAATGATTATCATAGTAGGCCTATCCCAGAATTCACTTCCGCTTCGCGGGAAGTCTCGTTTGTTGACCGGCTTACTCTAGGCTACAGCGACGTAGATCTAGGCTACAGTGAACGACTCACACAAATTGTCAATGCCAAGGCCTGTTTTTATTGAACGGACAGCTAAAACATCTTCTTTTGATCCGAGCCTTCTTCTCAAAGAAATCTTGTTGAGTGTCCTGTACGTGCATATGCCTCCTCCATGTTCCTGCAAAACCCCTGTTTTACAACTACATCCAGAGTAAAACTAAAAGTTTTCCTGTTTCTGGGACAGACCTGTTTGGATGACTTGACTTTGCTGAATGACATTTTGCTGTTGGATAAATTTACCTGTGGATTGGTGGTCCGGTAAGGCTATAATTCATGCATGATCATTTTTTATCATACTAACAGCGTTTCTTTGTAATGTTCTGTGTGCTTTTCTCACACCCAGTTTGCCCCTTACAGTAACAATACTAATTTTTCCAGGTAAATTCTAACACATGGAATTGGTTTGCAAGGATTGCTCCAACTGACTTTTTAGTGTCTATATAGATCTAGACTATATACTAATCAATAGACACTAAAAAGTCAGTTGGAGCAACCCTTTCAAGCCCATTCCATGTGTTTTGTTGTTATGTGTTCTTACTCTGATTTTATAATTCGTGTTCAAAATGTCAAATTTCCCCGGAGGAGCATGCCCCGGGATCCCCCCCTCCCCACCCTTTTTTTTTTTTTTTGGGGGGGGGGGGGATTGTACCATGTTAAGCCTCGTTCTAAACGTTCTAAAGATTGGGGGGGGGGGGGGGGGAGTAAACAGTTACACTAATGGAGAAAATCCATGTCTGTATTAATTAGTCTTTTATTTTTGACACTGTTGTGGGTTCAGCCCACAGGAAAAAAAAATCCTCTTTTTTTTTCCAATTTCAGCTGCATTTTTTGTTGTTGTCTGATTTTCCTCTTTTTTTTTCCTGCCTTGGTGGCATGCCTGATTTTTAAAATGCATATCAGATCTTACTTCGTGCATATGCACACCAAGGGGGGGTCAGGGACTGACAGGTCTGCACAGATGTTGACCTGAGAGATAAGGAAAGTCTTTGTCTGTAACCACCATGACTGGGGTTCAAACACAAGACCCTCATATTGAATGTCCAACGGACGGGCGCAATAGCCGAGTGGTTAAAGCATTGGACTGTCAATCTGAGGGTCCCTGGTTCGAATCACAGTGACGGCGCCTGGTGGGTGAAGGGTGGATATTTTTACGATCTCCCAGGTCAACATGTGCAGACCTGCTAGTGCCTGAACCCCCTTCGTGTGTATATGCAAGCAGAAGATCAAATACGCACGTTAAAGATCCTGTAATCCATGTCAGCATTTGGTGGGTTATGGAAACAAGAACATCCCCAGCATGCACACCCCGAAAACGGAGTATGGCTGCCTACATGGCGGTCATACACGTAACAGCCCACTCATGTACATACGAGTGAACGTGAGAGTTGCAGCCCACGAACAAAGAAGAAGAAGAAGAACGTCCAACACTTAACCACTCGGCTGTTGTGCCCTGTGTCAGAGGTAGATAGTGTGGGATGTTGTGGACCCTGGCTGGGCCCTGTCCAGACAGCAATCCATCCATCAGAAAACACAAAGGAGATGACACAGAGATGAAGAACGTACAATGTTGTTTTTGATGGCTGTGTAATTTCATGAAGGATACAGACAACGTTGGTCAGGTTTGAATGTTATCTCTCCTACAGTGCTTTCTCTGGCTCTTCACCAGTCTGTCTTTCTGATCTCTTCACTGTTTACATTCCAAGAAAACAACAACGTTCATCATCACACAGTTGTATTCTTCAAATTCCCTCTGTCAGGACCAAGTCTGTAGATCAGAACTCCTCCTCATCCACCTCACCCCCACCCAGTGGAACTCCTTGCCGTGGAGA
>NC_134878.1:26059201-26134201 GCF_041734735.1 Babylonia areolata
TGGGTAGAAGGAGGTCATGTTACAACTGGTTGATTGGTGTAACAGAAAGCGGAGTGGATGACGACGATGAGTAACCACATGTAGTTTTTGGGTAGAAGGAGGTCATGTTACACAACCGGTTGATTGGTGTAACAGAAAGCGGAGTGGATGACGACGATGTGTAACCACATGTAGCTGTTGAGTAGAAGGAGGTCATGTTACAACTGGTTGATTGGTGTAACAGAAAGCGGAGTGGATGACGACAACGTGTAACCACGCTCTGTACGCCATCGTGGACGTGTTCAGCCAGTTCTACGACACCTTGTACCCGATTCTGCTGGATGACCTGTATCAGATGCTCAAGTGGTGTGTGCAGCAAGGTACGCCCCCACCATTCCCCCTGCTCTGTAGTGTAATGTATCATCGTGTTGTAATACTGTCTTGTAATGTAATGTATCATCGTGTTGTAATACTGTCTTGTAATGAAATGTAATGTATTATCGTGTTGAAATACTGTAACGTAATGTGTCATTGTGTTGTAATACTGTCTTGTAATGTATCATCATGTTGTAATACTCTCTTGTAATGTAATGTATCATTGTGTTGTAATACTGTCTTGTAATGTATCATCGTGTTGTAATACTGTAATGTAATGTATCATCGTGTTGTAATACTGTCTTGTAATGTGTCATTGTGTTGTAATACTGTCTTGTAATGTAATGTATCATCGTGTTGTAATACTCTCTTGTAATGTAATGTATCATTGTGTTGTAATACTGTCTTGTAGTGTATCATCGTGTTGTAATACTGTCTTGTAGTGTAATGTATCATCGTGTTGTAATACTGTCTTGTAATGTGTCATTGTGTTGTAATACTGTAATGTAATGTATCATCGTGTTGTAATACTGTCTTGTAATGTAATGTATCATCGTGTTGTAATACTGTAATGTAATGTATCATCGTGTTGTAATACTGTCTTGTAATGTAATGTATCATCGTGTTGTAATACTGTCTTGTAATGTATCATCGTGTTGTAATACTGTCTTGTAATGTAATGTATCATCGTGTTGTAATACTGTCTTGTAATGAAATGTAATGTATTATCATGTTGTAATACTGTAATGTAATGTGTCATTGTGTTGTAATACTGTCATGTATTGTATTGTTATGTATTGTGTTGTAATATATTGTAATGTATCATGATGTGTTGTATTGTATCATATCAACATGTATTGTATCGTAATGTATAATGTTCTAATGTATCGTACAGTAGTGTATCAAAATGTATCATATTGTAATATATTGTGTTGTATTGTATTGGTACAGATGTTGGGCCATGCTATATTGACAAAATCAAAAAATTTTGCGGAGGTAGCTAATTGAATTACAGGTCTGAGCTAAATCAAATTACAGGTCTGCATGTTGTTAAGATAAACTGCCATACTTCAGAAATGTATTCACCAACTAAAATGTATTCATTGACTTGGAAAAGTGTTTCATTGATTGCACCAACATATTCCACAAGATAGGTGACATGTCAGTGGTATGAAGAAGACAAGTGGCATGTCAGTGGTATGAAGAAGACAGGTGGCATGTCAGTGGTTTGAAGAAGACAGGTGGCATGTCAGTGGTTTGAAGAAGACAGGTGGCATGTCAGTGATATGAAGAAGACAGGTGGCATGTCAGTGGTTCGAAGAAGACAGGTGGCATGTCAGTGGTTTGAAGAAGACAGGTGGCATGTCAGTTGTTTCGAAGAAGACAGGTGGCATGTCAGTGATATGAAGAAGACAGGTGGCATGTCAGTGGTTCAAAGAAGACAGGTGGCATGTCAGTGGTATGAAGAAGACAGGTAGCATGTCAGTGGTTTGAAGAAGACAAGTGGCTCATCAGTGGCATCAAGGTATCCCCAGCCACACTCAGGGCATTAATCCTCTGCCCCCTGACAGAAAAATCCCCAGGGGAACTTCTGAATCCTGTGTGAAGGGAAGTAAAATCACACTGAAATCAAATATACCAAACAAAAATAATCATATGAAATAAGGCTTTATTTATTTTGTTGCAGAGGACAGCTCTTGATATGCAGAAAGCATCATAGCTTTACCTACAAGTAAACAGGGAACATTTGGTGGTGAAGAATGAGTATATAAAAAAAGATTTTAACTTGAACAAGTCTCATGTTGTATGTGTATCAAAGATTATGAAAACTGACTCTCACTGAACAATCTTTTGTGTGTGTGTATGCTTGTTTTTTCGCGGTTTTTTTTTTTCATTCTGTAAATACTCAGTTACAAATAAAAATGACTCATCATGACAATTGCCCATGATTGAAGGCATGTCTAATCAATTATTCTTAGTCTTTTTTATCAAAAATAAATCATCAGCTTTAAAAAAATCATAGTTCAGGAACTTCTCAACCAGTCCACATGCTCCAAACTTCAAAATGGCGGCAGTGGAAGGAAGTAACAAACGTACTTCCACTCTCAGTGCATTATGGGACTACTAAAAGGGAAAGTAAAGGTAAATAAACACTGTGTTTAACGGTCCATATTGGGTGGTTCAGATATCAGATAGGGTACTCTCGATGGGCCATATCGGGTGGTTCAGATATCAAATAGGGTACTCTCAACAGGCCATATCAGATGGTTCAAATATCAAATAGGGTACTTTCAATGGGCCATATTGGGTGGTTAAAAATATCAAATGGGGTACGCTAGACGGGTCATATTGGGTGGTTCAGATATCAAATGGGGTACGCTAGACGCCATACCGGGCAATTCAGGGATTGAATAAGGTATTCCGGACAGGCCATACCGGGCGTTTCAGGGATTGAATAAAGTATTCTGGACAGGCCATACCGGGGGATTCAGGATTGAATAGGGTATTCCGGACAGGCCATACCGGGCGATTCAGGATTGAATAAAGTATTCTGGACATGCCATACCGGGCGATTCAGGATTGAATAGGGTATTCCGGACAGGCCATACCAGGCGATTCAGGATTGAATAAAGTATTCTGGACAGGCCATACCGGGCGATTCAGGATTGAATAAAGTATTCCGGACAGGCCATACCGGGGGATTCAGGATTGAATAGGGTATTCCGGACAGGCCACACCGGGCGATTCAGGATTGAATAAAGTATTCTGGACATGCCATACCGGGCGATTCAGGGATTGAATAGGGTATTCCGGACAAACCATACCGGGCGATTCAGGGATTGAATAGGGTATTCCGGACAGGCCATACCGGGCGATTCAGGGATTGAATAGGGTATTCCGGACAGGCCGTACCGGACAATTCAGGGATTGAATAGGGTATTCCGGACAGGCCGTACCGGGCGATTCAGGGATTGAATAGGGTATTCCGGACAAACCATACCGGGCGATTCAGGGATTGAATAGGGTATTCCGGACAGGCCGTACCGGGCGATTCAGGGATTGAATAGGGTATTCCGGACAGGCCATACCGGGCGATTCAGGGATTGAATAGGGTATTCCGGACAGGCCATACTGGGCGATTCAGGATTGAATAGGGTATTCCGAACAGGCCATACTGGGCAATTCAGGGATTGAATAGGGGCGATTCAAGGGATGGAGGGTTAGATTAACCAGGCACTGACTGCCCTGTCCCCAGACAATGAGCAACTGGCACGGTCCGGCACCAACTGCCTGGAGAACCTGGTCATCTCCAACGGCAACAAGTTCTCCTCGGCCGTGTGGGACAACACATGTGCCTGCATGCTGGACATCTTCCAGTCAACCATTCCCCACCCCCTCCTCTCCTGGAGGCCAGAGGATGCTGCCGACGCACAGCCCTCCTCCTCCTCCCCCCCAGACCTGGCCTCGCCAGACGGACAGGTGGGTGAAGTTGGGGGGACTGATGAGAGCTGGGTGATGTTCATGCAGAGACCTGTTGTGACCAGACAAGAGGATGCAGTGTAATACAGCACAATGATACAATGCAGTGCAGTGCAGTGCAACACGACACAGTGCAATGCAATACAGTGCAGTGCAACGCAATGCGATACAACACAACACAATACAACGCAGTGCAATGCAATGCAACGCAACGCAACACAGCACAACACAACCCAATGCAATACAGTGTATCTGTGTTTGTGTGTTGTACAGTCGTCAGACATGTCCCAGCGTCAGAGAGCGGACAGCGTTCACAGTGTGGGGAGCACAGTGTCTCAGGAATCCAAAGATCACAAAATTCCCAGAACCAGTGAGTCACTAGATAACACGTGTGTGTGTGTGCGTGAGTGTGTGTGTGTGTACCACAGTGTGTGTGTGTGTGTGTGTGTGTGTGTGTGCAAGAGTGTGTCTCTATGTGTGTGTGTGTGTGTGTGAGAGAGAGAGAGAGAGAGAGAGAGAATGCATGTCTGGCCCTGGATTTTGGAGAAACGGTTTGACAGTGTTGAATGCAGTGACACAGATTTTCCTCAGGGTTACAGCATCAGATGTCATCATATTATTGACCAAGTCCTTCTGTTGCACATGTTCTGGTAACGACAAGTTCTGACCAGGCACGCTCTGATGACCAGCAGCAAAATCCAAGTTGTGGATGAAAAGAAATAGTGATGATGATGAGGTAGAAAGAAGTGTTCCCTGTGTGGAACCATATGTGGTTGTGAAAAGCTGTCATTTGTATTGACATTAAATGGTGTCTCTGTCACTTTTTTTTTTTTTTTTTAACTACTGTGCAGATATGTCTTAAGTTTAATGTGTTATTCCTGTGTTGTCCCTCTTTATTTTTCTCTCTTTTTGTGTCCCCATTGATAGAAACGATTATTTTTGTGTGTGTGTTTCATTTTTAGTAATGATAACCCTTTTTTTTTAATCTAATAAAAAAAAAAATCTACATGATGAACCAAGAAAAAAAAAATTAAGTAAAATTTCTTTAGCTCATAAACAACCTTCGTCAACTTGACAGTGCATTACCATAGGCGACTTTAGTCGACATCCAGGGGTCATGTTAAAAGGACTGTTTTTCACATTGTAACAAAGCTTGACAGCTGCAGCCAGTTTCCTGGCAATAGAACAGTGACTGACCTTTGCCCCCCGACCCAGTTTGAAGTGAACAAGTCCATTGTGTTATTTTTATATGAACCGAAACCTGTTACTGAGAGCATCGTATTAAAAATATTTGGCACTGGGGAGTGTTTTTCTCACAGAAACTTGGTGGTGAAAGAGTTAAAGTGTTTCGAAAGACCAGCTCATGGAATCTCTGTCTCTCTGTGGCACCAAAAATCCAGTGGTCTTTTAAGTGTTTGGAATGACCAACGCAGTGGAACCTCCCTGTCTCTCTGTGGTAACTCAGTGGAATCTCTGTCTCTGTGGAATCTCTGTCTCTCTGTGGCAACTCAGTTGAATCTCTGTCTCTCTGTGGCACCAAAAATCCAGGTTGTCGTTTAAGTGTTTGGAATTACCAACACACTGGAACCTCTCTGTCTCGCTGTGGCAACTCAGTGGAATCGCTGTCTTGCTGTGGCAACTTACTGGAATCTCTCTCTCTCTCTCTCTCTCTCTCTCTCTCTCTCTCTCTGTGGTAACTCAGTGGAATCTCTGTCTCACTGTGGCAACTCGGTGGAATCTCTGTCTCTCTGTGGCAACTCAGTGGAATCGCTGTCTCTCTGTGGAATCTCTGTCTCTCTCTGTGGCTCCAGAAATCCAGGCGTCTTTTAAGTGTTTGGAATTACCAACACAGTGGAACCTATATCTGTGGCACCAAAAATTCAGGCATCTTTTAAGTGTTTGGAATGACCAACACAGTGGAACCTCTCTCTGTAGCGCCAGAAATCCAGGCGTCTTTTAAGTGTTTAGAATGACCAACACTGTGGAACCTCTCTCTCTCTCTGTGGCAACTCAGTGGAATCTCTGTCACTCTGTGGCAACTCAGTGGAATCTCTGTTGCGCCAGAAATCAAGGCATCTTTTGAGTGTTTCAAATGACCAACTCAGTGGAACCACCCCGAAATCCAGGCTCGTTTTAAGTGTTTGGGATGACCAGCACAGTGGAACCTCTCTCTGTGATGACAGAAATTCAGGTGTCTTTTACGTGTTTTGAATGACCAGCTCAATAGAATCTGTCTGTCTGTGGTGCCGGAAATCCAGGCTTCCTTTTAGTGTTTGGAATGACCAGCACAGTGGAACCTCTCTCTGTGTGTCTCCAGAAATCCAGGCTTCTCTTAAGTGTTTGGAATGACCAGCACAGTGGAACCTCTCTCTGTGTGTCTCCAGAAATCCAGGCGTCTCTTAAGTGTTTGGAATGACCAGCACAGTGGAACCTCTCTCTGTGTGTCTCCAGAAATCCAGGCGTCTCTTTTAAGTGTTTGGAATGACCAACACAGTGGAACTTCTCTCTGTGTGTCTCCAGAAATCCAGGCGTCTCTTAAGTGTTTGGAATGACCAACACAGTGGAACCTCTCTCTGTGTGTCTCCAGAAATCCAGGCGTCTCTTAAGTGTTTGGAATGACCAGCACAGTGGAACCTCTCTCTGTGTGTCTCCAGAAATCCAGGCGTCAGACCAGCAGCTGTTCCAGGGCCTGTTGATCCGCTGTGTGGTGCAGCTGGAGCTGATCCAGACCATCGATAACATCGTCTTCTTCCCAGCCACCAGCAAGAAGGAGGACGCTGAAAACCTGGCCGTCGCTCAGGTGAGGATTGGGGGGTAGGGGGGGGTGCAGGGGGAGGAGGGACTGTTTGTTTTGAGGTCTGTTGTTGTTGTTCTCTGTCTACTACACCTGTGATAGGGAATGGGGGGGTGGGGGGGGGGGGGCTTTGGAGCAGGGGTGGGTGTTCTTCAGAGTAGGGGGTTGGTTGGTTGGTTGTTTTGGGGTCTGTTGTTGTTGTTGTTCTCTGTCTGCTACGACACACTTTCTGCACTGTTGATGGATTTTTTGTTGTTGTTTTTTTTTAATTATCACACCTTCACTATTCATTGTCTGTTTGTGTGTGTGCGATGTTTTCTTTCTTTTTAGTCTTTTTTTTTTTTTCAGGCAGGTGGTTGTTGTTTATTTTTTTTATCAAAAACACGTTTCCAATAATTGCAAGTTGATCATTTCATATATATGTACACAATCTTTACCACCACAGAAACAATAAGGGGGTCTTCGGGGGGGGGGGGGGGGGGGGGGGGGGGGGGACATACTCAGATGGTGGGAAGAGATGATGTAGACATGGACAATGACCACACCCCCACCCCTTCTTCTCCCATCAATCAGTTTCTGGATGGCTGAGTGAGAGAGTGTCTTCGTTTTTGCTCACTGGTTGCTGCTGCTTTTTTTTTTTTTTTTTGTCGTTTCACATGTGTCCACCCCCCAGCCCCCACATCTTTCAACGTGTGATTCTTTCTCATCACTAGTGATTGGTGGGAAAGGGTGACAGTTGTGTACATTGTGATATTGTTCATTTCTTGAGCTGAATCAGTTGAAGCCCAGACTGCATATTGTAAACCACACACATATGATTACATTGGCACATATGCGCATGCAGACACACACAGATATTGTTGTTATATTGTTATGTTTTTTTGTTTATTTTTTAAACAAAACTTAAATCAATAATTTTCACACACACACACACACACACACACACACACTTTCACTTACTCGTATGCGTACACAGTAATTCCCCCCTCCCTCCCCCTCCTCCCACTCGATTTTTTTCCTTCCCTCGTCTAATATCACTTACAGTGAAAAGACGTTAATCTACAGAACGAACACACACAGACGCATGCACAGCATACTTACACACGCGCACACACAAAGCAACATACACAATCAGACAAACACACTTACTATAACACTTTACACACACACGCACGCAGAAGCAAGTTAGATATGAACAAAAATGAACACAAACATCAGTGTTTAGCACATGGCAGGGCAGCGTTTTAAGTTATTTTAAAAAAAATTTTAAAAGATAACACAAACAAGACACTGTTGGCTTGAAAGTCTGCTTGGTTTTGATGGCAGTAACATGAGATGGACATCGACTTGACTCTGTGGTCTGATTTTTGTCTTTTGTGTGGCTGGAGCTCTTTGTGTCAAGAAACATGTGACGTCAGTCTTTTTTTTTTCTTTTTTTTTTCCTGGACCACAATATAGGGCATGGAATGATTTTAGAGGAGATGGTATGGGCAGAGGATTGTGGAGAGGGGAGGGGGGGGGGAGAGTAAGAGGTGGATGGTGATGCTTTAAGGGGGAGTGGTGGGGGGATAGGATGAGGGGAGGGGGGGATGCAGAAACAAGGCGACAGCTGGAAAGAAACTCCCTTGTCTGTCTGACAGCCGGTAAGGGACCAGGCAGCCCTAGTTTGCCGCGCTTCAGATGCCAGGGCAAGTGTGTTGCCTCCCCTTCTTTGTGGCTTTTTTATTTTTTATTTTTTGATACCCTCCCTTCCCCCTACCCCCATGTCTCCATTCCCCACTTTCCACTTTGAGTTGCTGCTGCTGCCTGTGTTTAGTTGGTGCCTTGTTCTGGCTTCGTGGGTGGATGATTTGTTTGAGGTTTTCCTAGCTGCTTTCTCAGTTCACTGGCTCACTTCCCCCTGGTTTTATTTGTTAGGTGTTTGTTTGTTTTCTGTTTGTTTGCTTCTTGTTGCTGTTTTTTTTTTTTTGTTTGTTTGTTTGTTTGTTTTGTCCTGTTTCCTATGAGTGAGTGTGAGCATGTGTGTGTGTGTGCGCGCGCGCACACTTGCATGCTTGTGTGAGAGGAACAGAGAAGGGAGGACTGACCCTGCATGCATATTATTACCACTTGTATTGATACAGTTTTGGTTTGTACTAACTGTTACTTTCACTGGGACTAATATGACATGAAAATTCAGTTATTCCAGTCCAGTTTTCAGTGAGGTGCTAGTGACATACCACACTGATTGGTGTCAGGTGCGCTGTGATACATTGCTGTAGCAGTAGTCGGACAAGTGGGGATGATGACCTAGTGCTGTGGGTTTGGTGCAGTTAGTCTGGAGCAACAGTGGTATGTGGTGAGTAGCGTAGAGATGGGGCATACTGTAGCATCTCTGCTGACGTGAAAGACGCCCGCTCCTCAACTGTCAGGAAGTGTTGTGGCGGAATCAGTTAGGCAGCGGGACTTCTGATCCAGTGGTCAGGGTTCGAGCCTTCATTTTGACGTAGTGTTTTGTTCTCAAGAGAGGCACTGTGCTCCTTATTGCCCTCACTCCACCCAGGTGTGAATAGTACCTGACTCGACCTAGGGAAGGTGAAACCTCAGGAGAGGATTGGGCCCCGCCTTCCTCGACACAGTGACCATGAATTCACTGCTAATGTGGCTGTGAAGGCTGTGGGACCTCTAGCCTTTTTAACCATAAACTGACTCAAATTATTTCTTCTTCTTCTTCTTCTTCTTCTTTGTTTGTGGGCTGCAGCTCCCACGTTCACTCGTATGTACACGAGTGGGCTTTTACGTGTATGACCGTTTTTACCCCGCATTGTAGGCAACCATACTCCGTTTTCAGGCGTGTGCATGCTGGGTTTGTTCTTGTTTTCATAACCCACCGAGCGCTGACATGGATTACAGGATCTTTAATGTGCGTATTTTTTTTTATCTTCTGCTTGTGTATACACACAAAGGGGGTTCAGGCACAAGTAGGTCAGCACATATGTTGACCTTGGAGATTGGAAAAATCTCCACCCTTTACCCACCAGGCGCCATTACCAAGATTCAAACCCGGAGCCCTCAGATTGAAAGTCCATTGCTTTGACCACTCGGCTATTGCACCTGGCGAAATAACCTGATAGAAATTATCTGAATATTGTTGTAAAAATATCCATGTTTGCTGTATATTACCCAGTGTACATCAGAATCATTTGTCATTATAACAGTGATTTTCTTCTTGTTAGAAAAACGTTCATTTGGAGACTGATGAAAAATGTTTTTACTTTAGATACAAAGGGACATGCAGAAGGATTGAAGTATTTAGAAATGATCTCTCTCTTCTTTCTGTCAGTCGTTACTGCAGCTGTGTGAAAATAGGCACGTGCGCTTTTTGATTCCCGTATGAACACAGATTGAGCTTATGTATTCTTATTTGGTCTTGTGTCTCTCTGTATGATGACGTGTGCCTGTGGTCAGCTTTAGTGTAGGCATTTATCTCGGCCACAACAAGTGCAACCAGAAATGGCTGGAGGTTATTTAATGGTGAGACTTATGTAACCATTCTATTCATTAAGATGATGCATGAGAGTGAAGGCTACAGAACCTTGATTGATAATTGTTCTTGGAATTATACCTGCTTATACCAGCTTATAAACGTATAAGAAAGCCCAGCAGAGACCCTGAATATTTTTGACAGAGTTGAAACAAAAAGCAAGAGTGTTGTGACTGAATGAAGGGAAAGAACTCCAATGGTATTTTTGGCAAACAGAGATGAAACAAAAAGCAAGAGTGTTGTGACTGAATGAAGGGAAAGAACTCCAATGGCAGTACTTGTGGAACATGTCTGGGTGGCTAATTAAGAGCTTGACTGATAAAGGTCACATCTTGATAGTGGTGGTCACCGTGTCTTCAAAAGCATGGCTCATGTTTCAAGACAACATGTCCAGTGTTTTGTCTGCATGCAGTGGGTTCTTTTTTTTTTCTCCTTTTTTTTTTTTTTTTTTTTTTTAATACTGAATATGAGTCATGTATTGAAGGATATTTTTTTCTCTTTTCTTAAAATTTTTTTTTTTTTTTTTTTTTCATCATCATTAATTTTGTACATCTGATGGTCAAGCACACAGTGACAGTGATGAAGAAGTATAGAATGGTTTCACAAAAGAATTCTTAAAACGTAACAATACTAAACAATTATGATGAAAAACACCACCACCACCATCTCACCAGTCTTTAGTGTGAAAGTTACACCAATCAGTTCATGTCTTTATGGTCAAATAGCAATATCAGGGTCCTTCTCCGCTGGTCACTGTTAACTTTTACAAATACTGACCAGTTTCACAGTTCCATTTTAAAATGAACAATCATCAGACAAGTTGAAGAGAGATCAACATGTCAAAAATCGAGATTCACATGAAAGATGTTTTGTTTCCTGTCCACATTTTTTATAGTCTCCAAACCATTAAGAGAACTTAACTCAAAATGGCATTGTCAAGTGCCACACATATATCTGACTTCTAGTTCTACAAATCATTGCTGGAGATGTTTCCCCTGCTGAACATAAATATTGTTTTAAATATATGCAACACAGAGTGCTACTGAAAAGCAGTCCTTGCACCTGCACACACGCTTACACACACACACACACACAAACACCTCTCCCTCTCTGACTCACTCACCCGCCCAGCATGCCTTGTTGTGAAGCAACACTTTCTATTGATGGTCAGTCATGTGGTGTCAATTAAAAGTGTTATTTTACACTTCTCTGTGTTTTTGATGGTTTGCTGATTGAAAGATTTTTTTAAACAAACTTGTAGGTGATATATATATATAGGTGATATATATGTAAGATTAGACATGTATGAATGGTTTTGTAGTAGAGGTACAGTATACACCCCTATGCACACAGAGAGTGTTTATTACAGTGTTAAATTCATTGTCAAATTGTCAGTGATATTCTCCTGGAATTCTCTGCCTTTCTCAGTCTCACACAGTCCCTCACTTACAGCTGTAAAAACATTCCTTTTCAACCAGTCTCTCCACAATTAGGGCTTTCCATTCTGTTCCTCATCTATTTCTTCAGTGCATGTGTGTGTGTGTGTGTGTTCTTCTGTGATTTGTGTCAGACTGGTGTTTTATTGTAAAACATTTTGAGATGTTTGAAAGTGCTTTTTGTATTTAAACGCTTTTAATTCAGACAATGTGTACAAACACCACAAAATAATTCCAAAAATTTTCCATATACATGAAGTGTTTATGTATGCTGGAAATCAAAAGAAAGACAGATGAAAACAAAGGAAAATAAGGGACAGAAGACACACAGAGAGAGAAAGCGAGACAAGAGACATAGAAGGGCGTCTGTGAGGACAGGGGAAAAAAACATGACAGGGGAGAAAATACAGCATGTATGAGACAGCACATCAGCATTAGTTACAGCAGTATTCTGAATGTAGGCAGTGGAGTCAAATACAGTATGTATGAGAAAGCACATCAGCATTAGTTACAGCAGTATTCTGAATGCAGGTAGTGGAGTCAAATACAGCATGTATGAGACAGCACATCAGCATCAGTTACAGCAGTATTCTGAATGCAGGTAGTGGAGTCAAATACAGTATGCATGAGACAGCACATCAGCATCAGTTACAGCAGTATTCTGAATGCAGGTAGTGGAGTCAGATACAGTATGCATGAGACAGCACATCAGCATCAGTTACAGCAGTATTCTGAATGCAGGTAGTGGAGTCAAATACAGTATGTATGAGACAGCACATCAGCATCAGTTACAGCAGTATTCTGAATGCAGGTAGTGGAGTCAAATACAGCATGTATGAGACAGCACATCAGCATTAGTTACAGCAGTATTCTGAATGCAGGTAGTGGAGTCAAATACAGCATGTATGAGACAGCACATCAGCATTAGTTACAGCAGTATTCTGAATGCAGTTAGTGGAGTCAGATACAGCATGTATGAGACAGCACATCAGCATTAGTCACAGCAGTATTCTGAATGCAGGTAGTGGAGTCAAATACAGCATGTATGAGACAGCACATCAGCATCAGTAACAGCAGTATTCTGAATGCAGTTAGTGGAGTCAAATGGTGAAGTTACAGTTGGGTGAGCATGGCAGTCATATTACTGGTCAGTGAATGCACAGTGAGTGTGTGCTTTCTAGTTAAATAGCGGTGTGTATGCGTTTCAGGGTTGATCACATTTATCATTTGTGGATATATGATGATGATGATGATGATGATAGTGATGATATTGCAGTGATGCCTCCTTGAGTAACTGAACTAATACTGATCTATAGTGATGGTGATCTTGATGATGATGGTTATGATGACAATGGTGATGACAGTGATGATGATGGTAATAATGGTGACAGTGATGACGATAACAGTGGTGATGGTAATGTTGATGATGATGACAGTGGTGATGATGATGATGACAATGATGATGGTAATGATGATGACAGTGATGATGATGTTGATGGTAGTGATGATGATGATGATGATGACAATGATGATGATGACAATGACGATGATGACAGTGATATACAATGATGATGACCATGATGATAACAACAACGATGACGATGACGTGGTCTCCAGGGCAGCATGGATGAGTCCCACCTGCAGGACCCCAGCCAGGACCTGCAGCAGGAGGACCAGGGCATGTACCAGTTCCTCAGCTCCCAGCAGCTCCTCATGTTCACCGACTGCCTCCTGGAGTCACACCGCTTCGCCAAGCAGTTCAACTCCAACCACGAGCAGCGCAACATCCTCTGGAAGGCTGGTCAGTTCTCTGTCGGGGTCGGGGGTGGGGTGGGGTGGGGGGATGACTCTGTGTTATGGACCATGAGGCAGTGCTTTCCTTCTTGTTTTGATTCGTGTGGCTTTTCATACAGTGTGCATAACATACAGTAAGTTGAAATTTGGAAACTGCTGTCCTGATTCAAAATCATATCGAAGTGCAAAACTTTTTTTCTTGTTTTTGATCCATGTGATCATACAGCGTGTGTAATGTACAGTTAGTTGAAGCCTGTGGAAACTGCTGTCCTGATTTGGAATCATATCAAGGTTGACTTCCAGAATTTTGACAAGCAAGGTGTTGAAGATGAATGAAACCTTTCCATGAATCAGAATAAAAAAACAGCTCGCATACAGCTGAAGTTGTGAACATTGATAAAGCAACAACAGCAGTCCACCTCTCAATAAAGTGTGTGTTGAAATATGACTGCACTGAATGTATTGTTGAAATTGGAATTTTGTTCAGGTTTGTAGGATTCGCCTTATGATCGAAAGCAATGTGATTTGCAAAATGTAGTGTGTTTGGGATCTGTCAGCTGCAGTTATTTTTAAACCAAAATTAAGTCAGAAAGGTCGCAGGCGCAAGGTCCTATGACAGTAGGTGGATATCAGAAATTGAGTCCTTAGAGATATTAGTTGGGTGCCTTTTGACAAGAATGCAGATATTGTAATAGATTCAGGGTACCAGAATGAACCTGAAAGGGAAGATTTTCATTTCTAGTTACTTAACGTTATTGCGTAGTGGTGTGTCAAAATCTATCATTGTGTTGTCATGTACTAGCACCTGACAGCTGTGATTGTGGTAGGACAGTCCACACACCTGCCACAATACATTGCCTACTTAGGAGATTGCAGTGTTGACAATGAGCGCACCTGCATCCCATGACCTACTTACTGAAGCTCTGCAGTAGTGGTGTGGTTTTTGGGGTCAGGGTTCAAGGGCAAGGCCAAGCCCAACCTGCTGAAGCAAGAGACGCAGAGCCTGGCCTGCATGTTCCGCATCCTGTTCCGGATGTACAACGACGAGACTCGAACCCAGGCCTGGCCCCAGGTGGAGAAAAAACTGCTGGAGTAAGTGTCACTCACCGCTGTCGGTGTTCACTGTCACTTGTCACTCACCGCTGTCAGTCATCACTCGGAATCACCATCACTTGTCACTCACCGCTGTCACTGTTCACTCACGATCACTGTCACTCACCGCTGTCGGTGTTCACTGTCACTTGTCACTCACCGCTGTCAGTCTTCACTCACAATCACCATCGCTTGTCACTCACCGCTGTCAGTCTTCACTCACAATCACCGTCATTTGTCACTCACCGCTGTCAGTCTTCACTCACAATCACCATCGCTTGTCACTCACCGCTGTCAGTCTTCACTCACAATCACCATCGCTTGTCACTCTCTGCTGTCAGTCTTCACTCACAATCACCATCGCTTGTCACTCACCGCTGTCAGTCTTCACTCACAATCACCATCGCTTGTCACTCACTGCTGTCAATCATCACTCGGAATCACAATCACTTGTCACTCACCGCTGTCAGTCTTCACTCACAATCACTGTCACTCACCGCTGTCGGTGTTCACTCACAATCGCTTGTCACTCACTGCTGTCAGTCATCACTCACAATCACTTGACACTCACCGCTGTCAGTCTTCACTCACAATCACTTGTCACTCACCCCTGTCAGTCTTCACTCACCGCGGTCAGTCTTCACTCACAATCGCTTGTCACTCACCGCTGTCAGTCTTCACTCACAATCACTTGTCACTCACCGTTGTCAGTCTTCACTCACAATCGCTTGTCACTCACCGCTGTCAGTCTTCACTCACAATCACTTGTCACTCACCGCTGTCAGTCATTACTCACAATCACTGTCACTCACCGCTGTCAGTCTTCACTCACAATCACTTGTCACTCACCGCTGTCAGTCTTCACTCACTGCTGTCAGTCATCACTCACAATCACTTGTCACTCACCGCTGTCAGTCTTCACTCACAATCACTTGTCACTCACCGCTGTCAGTCTTCACTCACAATCACTGTCACTTTTCACTCACCGCTGTCTGTCATCACTCACAATCACCCTCACTTGTCACTCACCGCTGTCACTGTTCACTCACAATCATTGTCACTCACCGCTGTCAGTCTTCACTCACAATCATTGTCACTCACCGCTGTCAGTCTTTACTCACAATCACTGTCACTCACCGCTGTCAGTCATCACTCACTGTCACTCACCGCTGTCAGCCTTCACTCACAATCACTGTCACTTGTCACTCACCGCTGTCAGTGTTCACTCACAATCACTGTCACTCACCGCTGTCAGTCATCACTCACAATCACTGTCACTTGTCACTCACTGCTGTCAGTCTTCACTCACAATCACTGTCACTCACCGCTGTCAGTGTTCACTCACAATCACTGTCACTTGTCACTCACCACTGTCAGTCTTCACTCACAATCACTGTCACTCACCGCTGTCAGTGTTCACTCACAATCACTGTCACTTGTCACTTACCGCTTTCAGTCATCACTCTCAATCACTGTCACTTGTCACTCACTGCTGTCAGTCTTCACTCACAATCACTGTCACTCACCGCTGTCAGTGTTCACTCACAATCACTGTCACTTGTCACTCACCGCTGTCAGTCATCACTCACAATCACTGTCACTTGTCACTCACTGCTGTCAGTCTTCACTCACAATCACTGTCACTCACCGCTGTCAGTGTTCACTCACAATCACTGTCACTTGTCACCGCTGTCAGTCATCACTCACAATCACTGTCACTTGTCACTCACCGCTGTCAGTCATCACTCACAATCACTGTCACTTGTCACTCACCACTGTCAGTCTTCACTCACAATCACTGTCACTCACCGCTGTCAGTGTTCACTCACAATCACTGTCACTCACCGCTGTCAGTCATCACTCACAATCACTGTCACTTGTCACTCACCGCTGTCAGTCTTCACTCACAATCACTGTCACTCACCGCTGTCAGTGTTCACTCACAATCACTGTCACTTGTCACTCACCGCTGTCAGTCTTCACTCACAATCACTGTCACTCACCACTGTCAGTGTTCACTCACAATCACTGTCACTCACCGCTGTCAGTCATCACTCACAATCACTGTCACTCACCGCTGTCAGTCTTCACTCACAATCACTGTCACTCACCGCTGTCAGTCTTCACTCACAATCACTGTCCCTTTATTGTTTCAGATGGAGAAACTAAGGTGAAATCTGTTCTTTATGCAGGTTATAAGCAATAGAATGCTGCATGCAGCGTAAAAAGATCCAGCAGAGTCAAAGCAAGCCCAAATGAAACGATAATTTAAATGTATAATCAATCACCATTCCACTCTTATTAAACACATGCGCACACACAGACACATACACACAAATATGCACATGCATGCACACCCGCACACTTTTATGCATACACTAATGCACAAAAAATGGGATAAATATTTTAAGTATGCTGGTAAAGTCAGTGTTAGATCAGTAAAACATTCAGTGCAAAAAGCATGCAGCAGAGGTCTAACAAATTCGGCATACAGACAGCAATTTCTACAGCCAAACAAGCTGTTTCCACTGTGTCCATAGAATGAACAACAAAGAACTGCTTGAACACAGACCTAACAAATCACACAGGACAGGCTTTTTTCCCTTGTTGTTCCAGGTCCTGGGTATTCCCTGTAATGCTGCTGTCACAGCCTTTGAGATGCAGTCATAAAGTTGTAGAAGCAGCTTGTTGAAATCTCCTAATTTGTGTACACTTCTGGCAGTACGTAGCACAGACTTGCATAATTGCAAATATTACTTGAGAGAGAGAGATGTTTGATATCAATGTCAACATTCACCATCAGAGCACAAAACAGAGAATTTAACCAGTGCTTTTATCTACCATCTCAGCACAAAATAATAATAATGATTTAACTTATGAAACACCTTTCCATGTAAAAGATGCTCAGTTGCACTGTACAGTGTAGAAACGGATGTTTAAAAACATGCATTTAAACTTAAGTGGGGGGGGGGGGAAATATATATATATATATATGTATATACATTTTCTCAGTCATTCAATGAGATGGATAAGTTATGGTTAAGCCTTGGATACTAAGACATGATGTAGGTCCTGTTTACACCAATATTGTGGTTTAGGTAGTCTTCTTCTTTGTTTGTGGGCTGTGACTCCTATGTTAATGAGCGAACACGAATACACAAATGGGCTTTTACGTGTATGACCGTTTTTATCCCCACCATGTAGGCAGTCATACTCTGTTTTCAGGGGGGTGCATACCTGATGTGTTCTTGTTTCCATAACCCATCGAACGCTAACATGGATTACGGGATCTTTGACATGGGTATTTGATCTTCTAACTGCATATAGATAGACATATAGATACACATGAAGGGGGCTCAGGCACTAGCACATCTGTTGACCATGGAGATTGATAAAATTTCCACCCTTTATCCACAAGGTGCCATGACCGTGATTCAAACCTAGGACCCTCAGATTAAAAATATGCTTTGACCTCTCAGCTGTTTCGCCCATGATGGTTTAGGTAGTAAGTAGTGTGGGGGTGGGGGTTGTTGGTTTGGTTTTGTTTTGTTTTTCCTTTGCATGGAAGGTGGTGGTGGTGGTGTTGTTTTTTTTGGGGGGGAGGTTTGTTTTGTTTTTTTAACGTCATCACCACCATAGCATTTTGATTCTGCTCATGGCATCAGTACAGCAGAAAGACAGCTGATGACACATTAGCAGTGCAGTACAAGTGGTGTGTGTGTGTTACAGTGTGTGCAGTGAGGCCCTGGAGTATTTCCTCAACCTGCAGTCCGACAGTCACCGCGAGGCCTGGTGCTCTCTGCTGCTGCTCATCATCACCCGCATGCTGAAGATGTCCGATGAGAGGGTCAGTGTTTCTCTCACGTTGTATTGTGCTGTATGAATCGTATTGTAACCTTGTCACAAAATATTTCTCTGTGTGAAGTTCAGGCTGCTCTCCTCGGAGACAGTGTGTCACCACAGTGCAGCACCACCCGTATGGTTTCTGTTGTTGTTGTGCCTGCAAGTGTATTTTTTTTAATGATCAAACAGATTCTTCTACAAAATTTTGCCAGGAATAACCGCTTTTTGTTGGTCTGGGGTCTTCCCAAGTGCATGGACCTGGGTTTATCGTCTCATCCGAATGACTTGCATCCAGACCAGCCCTGGAGATGTGGTGAAAGGGGGAGCAATGCAGGTCCATGCGTGGGACTGACCTGTGACTGGCTTCGTGGGCATGAACATCACCATCACAACTCCACCAGTGGGGGTTGGGTTTGCTTCAGTCGACCGCTGCTCTGCTTTTTGGTCTTCATCTGTGTTGGTGGGTTGCAACTCGGTTCACTCCAGTGTGGGCTTTTACCTGCATGGCCATTTTTACCCCACCATGTAGGCAGCCATACTCCGCTTTAGGGGATATGTGTGAGCTGGGTATGTTCTTGTTTCCATTACCCACCATACACCAACATGAAGGATCTTTAACATGGTTTTGATCTATTTGGGGACCAGCCCAACACCAAGTGTCCTAAAGCCCTCTTGGCCAGAACTGGGGACGTAACTTGGGCAAAACACTCTACACTATGGTTCTGGCCCAGATTGTTGGGACAGCAGTTACCTCTGTTGTTCTGATGGTCATAGTGGGACACGACCATCACACACTGTTTTTTTCATTCATTGTGTGTGTGTCCCCACCTCCTCTGTTCTGATGGTCATAGTGGGACACGACCATCACACACTGTTTTTTTCATTCATTGTGTGTGTGTCCCCACCTCCTCTGTTGTTCTGATGGTCACACAGTCAGACATGACTGTCACTCAACTCCAGGCAACACAACCTTTCTCATATATCAGTGGCAGCACTTTGGTGCAACAGCCGTGGCGACAGCCTACACAGGAAATTTATGGAAAGCCAGATCATCTTCCGCCTTGGCAGAGTGCAACCCACTGGAATCAATGTCAGAGAGTGAGACTAGTTTTCGTCTCTTCTTCTCCCTCCCGTTCCCCTTCCCTTCCCTCCCATTCCCCCCTCCCCACAGACAGCCCCTCCCCCCCCCTGCCCCCCACCCTCTCCCCTCCTTCCCATCCGCCCTCCTCTCCTTGCGCCCCACCCTCATCTTCCTCCCACCCCCACCCCCTCTCCTCCAACAACACAGTGAGCAGAGCAGAAGTTTCCAGCCATTGAGATGTACTCACCTCTTCAATACAGGCTGCTGAGACCTGCCAACACTTCTTCACCTCTCCACTTGACAAAGAGTTTAGGACTCAAAACGTCGCTTTTATCTTCATCTTAAGGTTCCTTTGATTTTAAACCATTTTTTACCATTTTAACTGTTAGACATTGTTTTTCACTCACTGTGTGTGTGTGTCCCCACAGTTCCGTGTGCATGCCTCAGTCTACTACCCCCTGCTGTGTGAGACCATGATGTTTGACCTGAAGCTGGAGATCCGCTCCATCCTCAAGAAGTTCTTCTGCCGAGTGGGGCCCGCCTTCGGCGTCACCGCCAGGACATAGCGACATATAGTGTGTGCATGCCCTGCCTTTGATGCGACGGCCAAGATACAGCAACATGCAGCAAGAGCCCGCGGGGATGTTGGTGTGCATTGAGGGCTGACGTGATATTGTGTGCATTTTTGGTTTCTCTGACTGTTGTGTAAAGGGAGAGAGAGAGGATGATGAGATGGTGCGGAGAACGGTGGGTGTGTGGTAGTTCTGGTGGTATGCATTTTGATGTGGTTGCTTGAGTGTGTGGGTCCCTTCAGACGAGAGAGAAGATGAAAGATTGGTTGGATATTGTTGTTTGTTTGTTTGTTTTTTTTATAAAGGAATGTGTGTGTGTGTGAGTTTTCTTTGAACAGTGATACATTCCAGGCTGGTTCTGCAGATGTTGGCCTTGCTTGCACCCCACCTTCTCCCCCAGCTGTCAGGAGTGGTGACACCCCATGAGTTTTTTTGTTTTTTTTTTATTAACAATTATTGTTTCAAAAAAGCAATACACCAGATTTTCAGAATGACAGGTCAGTATTTATTTTCACAATATTGAGTTCTCCTTCTGAGTTCATTAGCTGGAACTCTCACGTTCTCGTATTGACAGGTGGGATTTTATGTGTATAGCCATTTTTATCCTGCCACGTCAGCAGCCTTACTCCATTTTCGGGCATATCTTCGATTCAGTCAGTTACCAGTACCTGTTCTGACTCCACCCGTCTTTAGTGTCATTCCAGAAGCCATAATGTCAAGTTTTCTTGTGAGCGTTGGTCGTTTTGGTATGGTATCATAAGAACATATTCAAGGACTGTAAAAGCATCTCGCTAGAATCCCAGGCGAGTTGTTTCAAATCAAATTTAGCAGGAAATATTCCAGGTGTACCTCCATCAGCGTCCTCACCTGGCTGTGTGTTTGCCAGGCCCTTGATGAAAGAGCTGGTGTTACCTGGCCTCCATGGCTGTTACAGTATTAGAGCTTTCATGCTTCATTACGGTTACAAAGTTTGGTGACATGATGATAATGAATGGTAAAAAGGTATTTATATCATATGCTGCTTAATCTTGTCCAGAGACAAATGAAAGCACTTTGGCACGCATGCACAAGAGATTAAGACAAAACCCATGCTAAAAGAAAGCTGGAGAGACTGGATGGGAAAGAGGAGGGAGAGCTCTTTCACTGTCAGACTTCACATGCCTACCAGTGGTGTTACCATCTCCAGTCCATGGTTTTCATTCGGATGTTGAGAGGCAGAGTGTTCTGACTCATCAGATGTGTTGTCCACAGTGAGTGAAGTACTGATTGTTTTGTGAAGAATGGGACAAGAGATGTGTGACCTTTTTAACGCTAGGGAGGCCGGTCAGTGATGTCACAGTTTTTTAACCCTGAGTGACTTCCGTGATTAGAACGTCTTTTTTTTTCTCTTCTCATTTACAGGCATGAGATTTTTCTGACTATAGTCAGATTTCCGATTGAAAACTGGCTCCAGAGGCCATTTTTTAGTGTAAATCCGTTGAGAAAATCAGGAGGGGTGGGGGTGTGAGTTTTTTTTCCGACCAACGAATGTTGCACGAATGTTGTCCGACCGATCAACAAGATAGACGCACAGCATTTGCTAAAATGCCCCATGTTTGGATAAGCGAATAAGCGAACCAATTGAGAATAGTGTTCCGTTGCTCCTGTCATCTTTCAGCTTATCTGTATTCAATCGGGATTCCAAAACTTCGCTCGCTAGCTTCACGACTCTTAAAAATCACTAATTTCGTTTTTGGCCATAGGGCTTTGCCACCTTGGACCCTGGCCAATTTTCAGAGGAAACAATCACCCAGCCTCACACACACACTCACACAAAGAGTTTAACACACACACACACACACACACACACACACACAGTTGCATTTAAAGCAGTGTACATACATGCACACACACGAACTTTAACTCTTTCCTCTCAAGTCCCGCCCAACCCCCATTCTCAATCTCTTTGTCTGTGTCTGTCTCTCACATACACAGAAAGTTGCACTGAAAACACACACACACACATGAGACAAGATTTTGAAAATAATGTCCCCAGGGCTGACTTCCACAGGTTTGAAAGCAAAAACACTTTAGTTTAGGAAGAATTGGACTGATTTTTTGTCTTCTGTGGGTTGGAATACCTCAGCAGCATTGGTGGCCCGCAAGTGCAGATTTTATGGTTTGAAATTGAGAAAAACCTTCAGCTTCAGGGGTCTTCGCCCCCACACCCCCACCCCCACTGGGGGGCCGCAGAAGGCCCCCACCTTTCAGACTCAATCACAATTTCCCAATCTCATGCCTGATATAAAATATCGGTGTTTATTTTGTGTGGGTGGTACCAAAGGCCGACTGATCGCCTGCTTCAAATGTGGGCTGACGAGAGATAGAAAGATGCAGATGTAAAAATTGCCAACTTTTTTTTGCAATGATTTTCAAGTGTGTGTGTGTATGTGTGTACACGCCTGCAAGGGGTAGGAAAGAAAGAGAGGGGTTGTGGAATCCCATCATTGTGCTTGGATGTGATAGGAAAGCAGCGTGATGTGATGTGTTTCTGTACAGCCGTGTGTGATGGAATCCTGTCAGTCCTGCTCGGAGAGAGACGCTCGAACACGCAGCCTGTGTGATATCTGTGTACATTGCCTTTCCACTCGGCTAGTCTCTCATCTGCTTCACACCTCTCACCACCGTGGGAGAGGGAAACCTCTATTGTACATATACTTTTTTTTTTTTTTTTTTTTTTTGCCTTTCGCTTACATTCTATTTAAGAACTTTAAAAAGGGACATCAGAACTCCACTCTTGACCGTGTTACATTTCATTTCCTGTTCGTGTTAAAACTGCATTGTTCAACAAGGTTTAACTATATCAGACATGTAGACTAATAGTAATGCACACAACATATCCAAGGTCTAGACTTTATCTTTATTTTCTTATAAACAGATTAGTTTCATACATTTTGGGACTAACATCAACTCTTTCGTAAGCTTTTAAAATCCCCACACATTTCTGAAATAGGACAAAACAACATAAATGTGAAGGTTACAAAACTGAAGAGGTTTTAAAACAGTTCCATGTCAACTAGTATTTCTACAACAGTACTTTTTTTCCGTTATAAATTGAAATCATCTGAAAATTAGATAAACAGAAAACATCATGCAGCACCATTGCTGTCATCTCAGGAATACCTGGCATGAGGGTTTTCTGATCCGTCTAGTGACGTGTGATAAATGGCACCTCATGCAACAGTCATGTCCGCCTAGGGCTTGATGTATGTGTGATTTGGGACATTTGTGGTTGTTTTAAATTAATCAGCTTGTTCAGCACACCTGAACATCTGTTTTCTGGTTGGTTCATGTGTAGTTGAGTGGGAAACAGAAAAGTTTGTGTTCAGTCCAAGGCATTTTTTAATTTCTCTTGTGCTTGTAAAGTGTGTATTGCAAGAATGATATGGAGTGGAATTTAGTTTGTCCTGTCACACATACTGGTGATCGTAGAGCAAGAATGATAGTGTGTAAACCAATGGAGATATTTGGGTGGTGCGTGTGTGTGCATGTGCAAATCATATTGTCGAACATGTAAAGAATACTATTGGCTTTTTAAAGTTTTCTTTTTAATGCTGAAAGTCGTAACCTCATTTGTGCATGCTTGCATTGTTAGCAGGCCCTGTTTTGCGTCCGCTTCTTGTCCGGAGAAAAGTCACCGGCTTTTTACACCAGTTGCTGTTCAGTGCAGTGTCTGCTTCAGCACTATGTCACACCAGCTGTTGTATGTCATCCGGTCTTTTTTTTTTTTATTGTGGGTGTGGAGATGAATGCATAACCGACAGAATTAGGCAAGTGGCATGAATCTTTGTGTGAAAAAAAAGTGCCTGTGTGTAAATCTGCCTGACTGTGTGGAAGAAAACCGGATTACAGATGAGTGTAGAGAGGTAGTGAATGCTGGACGGTTTGAAAAAAGTGGGTGTGATATAGAAACCTCTCTGTAAAGGACATAAACTATATTATTAAACTTCAAGATTATTGTCAGACATGAAGATTTGTACATCCCGCACAATACAAATGTCTGCCTTCGAGGGTCATCTTGATAGTGTGCTGTCACTTACATTTGTCACATTGTCAGTTGTTGTTTTTTCCAGTCAGAAGTGGGTAACTGGGGCTGACATTTATTTATCTTTATTCTAGCAATGTTGATAATCAATATTGATGGGCTGCACCTGATGTATTTAACATACCAGGATAGGGAGTGCTGTATGTAATGACATGTTCTGTTGTTGACAACAATAAAAAATGAACAAAGAAAAAAAAATGGTGTTGTGCATGCTGGTAGTGATTCTTGTTCGTAAGTTAGAGAACATTGTGCTGTATTCTTTCAGCACAATTTTCAACAGGACAATGAGCTTTGAATGGAACTTTTCATCCAATACACAAACACTTGAAATATAGCAACTTTTCACTTCCAAGTCTTTTATTGCATCAGTTCATTCATTCATTCCACATGCATAAAAAAAAAAAATGATGATTTACACACCAATATCAAAACTGAAAGTGGAGGAGAAGAAAAAAAAAACCATGGCAGGGGTAATGACCGTAATTTGACACATCATTTTGGGGACTACTCGGAGAACAGGTGTTCATGCTTTTATCATATTGCTTTGAGACAAATAATATAAACCCGTCTTGAGAGCATTTCTAGCTCAAGAAACTTTTTTTCTTCTTTTTTTTCTTTTTTGAGGAACTTTAAGATGTTTAAGATTCTGAAACTTAATTCAAACTATTCTCATTTGTGATACATATAAACATAAAATGATATATCCTCTCAAAATCAAATATATCATTTTCATGTCTGGTGAAAGAGTTGTGAAATTACACATCTTTCTGTGTATTCTGAACAGTAGTGTAATCCCCTCTTAGATTTCTATTGCTTGACACTGGAAGAAGTCAAGACCTGATTTAAAAAGAACATGATAAAATCTATTATTGTTGATTTCTTCATGATTTACGTCACATTTTAATTCCATTTTTTAACTAAAACTTGAGCACCTCTAAATTTTGCGTTCTCATCTCACACAGAAAGCATACATTTTGTACAAAATGACTCAGAAAAAGATCAAATCAAGTAGATAGTCAACAAAGTAGACCGACATCATGCACTCGACAGTACCACACTCATTCCAGTCATCACACAACTCGACAACACACAGAACGTTGGCTCACTTTCACTCTCTGTGTTCAGCATCAGCACTGACAGCGCTCGGCTTTGAATCATCGTCCCTCTCACTCCACTCACTTTCTGGGACAACACCTTTGTCATGGTCACCTTGCAGTGAGTCAGACACAGTGGACGCTGTGTGGTGGTCTTCGTTATCACCTGCCTGCTCATTCTTGGCCTCTTTCTCTTCATCTTCATCCTCTGACACTACAGACTGCAAGCAGACAACAAAGGAAATTTCATATTTTCATTCACACATTTTAAAAATACATCATCTTTTTCCCCCCCAAGAGCCATTTCAACAAGGCCATAACCTTCCGAATGCTAAACATGTGGACCCCCCCCCCACACACACACACACCTCTCAGTACTGATCAGCATGAACACCAAGCTAAAAATGTACCAGAGCTATCTACTTTGTACCCTGCTGTGTGGCTAAGAAGCTGGAGGATGACAGAGTGATCTAATACAGTTGTCCACCTTCCACACAAAAAAACTCCAAAGAATCCTGTGAAACTTCTAGCCCAGTACCATCTCCATTCAACTACTACTCACCCAGTGCAGTCAACAGAACATGGAGACCAGAATCATGAGAAGGCAATGGAAATGGACTGGACACATGCAGAGAGAGTAAGGTGACATCGCCCGCACAGCCCTTCACTGGGCACCAGAAGGAAGAAGAAAGAGAGAAAGGCCAAAGAACACCTGGCACAGAAGGAGAACTGGAGACAAAGAAGGAGAACTGGAGACCCTGAAGCATACCTGGGGAATCTTCAGAGACTGGCCCAAGATTAGCAATTCTTCATTGCTGCCCTACATTTATTTATTAACACGTCTTGCTTAGCACATATTCTTGAAGCTCTATGCTCTTTACACTAGCACTGAAAGCGTTCACTCGAACACCACCACCCCCACAAATATACATATTTAAAACATAAGAGAAGACAATTAAAAGAGATCATGCCATAAAATGAATCAAGTAATGTATCATATACAAAAAATCAACATGAAATAAAGACTCGTGACAACAAGTGAACAACAAGGCATAAGTACATTTGTAAAATGTACTTCATGTACCGCTATTATCAAACAGTACGCAAGTGAACATCGCAGGTAACTACCCCCTTTGACTGCACTGTTGCAGGACAATGTGTGTCCTAGAACACAATGTGCTGTGCTGTGCTGACGTATGCTGTGTGACAAAATACCATGCTCGCTCTCTTTCACTCAGCAGAACAGAAAAGCCGTCTGCTACTAGACAAGATGAATTCACTCCCTTGATACTCCTGGGATGGTGGTGAAGTATATTGGACAGTGAGTGAAACGGGGGTGCGAGGTGCACTAAGACCTGTTCTCTCTGTTGTCTCTTTCCCTGCATGTGAGGTTACCAACAAGTCCATTGGAGTATGATATGACCTGGTGTGTGTGTGTGTGTGCGTGTGTGTGTGCATGTGTGTGTGGTGTAAGTTGCAGTATATAAAGATTATTATTTCTGGGTGTTGACAGTAGGAATGCAGCATGCTGATATAATACACTTCTTTTCTGATGGCTTCAACAGTTTTGGAGGAATAACTGAACTAAGATTAAAAGCTTGATTTTTTTTCTTCTCAGCATATTGCTAAAAAAAAAAAAAAAGTGTCAGCTACGAAAGGATACAAGTGAATAAAAACTGAAGTAATAAGAAAAAACGCATGAAGCTGAACAAGACTATTCTGTACCACAGCAGTATGGGTACCTCAACATCTGTACAATTCATTATGACTACACCTCATGCACTGACAACACACTAACATGTATTTATATGCCAGCAAAAACAAAAGTACAAAACCACACTCCAACCAACACACACACACACAACACAGAATAGGACCAACTTGTAACAACGCCGACAGGTGTTCGGCCTGACTGGCCAGCTCCAACAGTTTTTCATTCTCCTCTTTCAGCGAGTCCACGCTCTGATGGAGCTGTAACAGTGCACACAGCATCACCCTGATCATCACTGTGGTCATCACACAACATCACACTGATCATCACTGTGGTCATCACACAACATCACACTGATCATCACTGTGGTCATCACACATCACACTGATCACACAACATCACACTGATCATCACTGTGGTCATCACACAACATCACACTGATCATCACTGTGGTCATCACACAACATCACACTGATTATCACTGTGGTCATCACACAGCATCACACTGATTATCACTGTGGTCATCACACTGATCATCACTGTGGTCATCACACAACATCACATTGATCATCACTGTGGTCATCACACAGCATCACACTGATCATCACTGTGGTCATCACACAACATCACACTGATCATCACTGTGGTCATCACACTGATTATCACTGTGGTCATCACACAGCATCACACTGATTATCACTGTGGTCATCACACTGATCATCACTGTGGTCATCACATAGCATCACCCTGATCATCACTGTGGTCATCACACATCATCACACTGATCATCACTGTGGTCATCACACAACATCACCCTGATCATCACTGTGGTCATCACACTGATCATCACTGTGGTCATCATACATCACCCTGATCATCACTGTGGTCATCAAAGATCACACTGATCATCACTGTGGTCATCACACAGCATCACCCTGATCATCACTGTGGTCATCAAAGATCACACTGATCATCACTGTGGTCATCACACAGCATCACACTGATCATCACTGTGGTCATCAAAGATCACCCTGATCATCACTGTGGTCATCATACATCACCCTGATGATCACTGTGGTCATCATACAGCATCACCCTGATCATCACTGTGGTCATCAAAGATCACCCTGATCATCACTGTGGTCATCAAAGATCACCCTGATCATCACTGTGGTCATCACACTGATCATCACTGTGGTCATCATACATTACCCTGATCATCACTGTGGTCATCATACAGCATCACCCTGATCATCACTGTGGTCATCACACAGCATCACACTGATCATCACTGTGGTCATCACACATCACACTGATCATCACTGTGGTCATCACACATCACCCTGATCATCACTGTGGTCATAACAAAACATCATCCCGATCATCACTGTGATCATCACACATCACACTGATCATCACTGTGGTCATCACACAACATCACCCTGATCATCACTGTGGTCATCACACATCACACTGATCACCACTGTGGTCATCACACATCACCCTGATCATCACTTTGATCATCACACAACATCACACTGATCATCACTGTGGTCATCACACAACATCACACTGATCATCACTGTGGTCATCACACACCATCACACTGATCATCACACATCACACTGATCATCACTGTGGTCATCACACAACATCACACTGATCATCACTGTGGTCATCAAAGATCACACTGATCATCACTGTGGTCATCACACAGCATCACACTGATCATCACTGTGGTCATCACACATCACCCTGATCATCACTGGTCATCACACAACATCACACTGATCATCACTGTGGTCATCACACAAAATCACCCTGATCATCACTGTGGTCATCACACATCACTCTGATCATCACTGTGGTCATCACATAGCATCACACTGATCATCACTGTGGTCATCACACATCACTCTGATCATCACTGTGGTCATCACACAGCATCACACTGATCATCACTGTGGTCATCATACAACATCACCCTGATCATCACTGTGGTCATCACACAGCATCACACTGATCATCACTGTGGTCATCATACAACATCACCCTGATCATCACTGTGGTCATCACACAGCATCACACTGATCATCACTGTGGTCATCATACAACATCACCCTGATCATCACTGTGGTCATAACAAAACATCATCCCGATCATCACTGTGGTAATCACACATCACACTGATCATCACTGTGGTCATCACACTGATCATCACTGTGGTCATCACACAGCATCACCCTGATCATCACTGTGGTCATCACACATCACACTGATCATCACTGTGGTCATCACACATCACACTGATCATCACTGTGGTCATCACACAACATCACACTGATCATCACTGTGGTCATCACACAGCATCACACTGATCATCACAGTGGTCATCATACAGCATCACCCTGATCATCACTGTGGTCATCACACAGCATCACACTGATCATCACACAACATCACCCTGATCATCACTGTGGTCATCACACAGCATCACACTGATCATCACACAACATCACACTGATCATCACTGTGGTCATCACACATCACACTGATCATCACTGTGGTCATCACACAACATCACACTGATCATCACTGTGGTCATCACACAACATCACACTGATCATCACTGTGGTCATCACACATCACACTGATCATCACTGTGGTCTACACAGGATCATCCTGATCATCACTTAGTCATCACAAAGCATCACCCTGATCATCACTGTGATCATACAACATCACCCTGATCATCACTGTGGTCATCACACAACATCACACTGATCATCACTGTTGGTCATCACACAACATCACACTGATCGTCACTGTGGTCATCACACAGCATCACACTGATCGTCACTGTGGTCATCACAAAGAACTAACTGAACACAGTGTGTGTGCTATTCCACTGAGCATCTGACAGCACACAAAACAGCTACTTTCAAGTCTAGCCTTAAAACCTCCCTCTTTCCAGTGTACCCCACCCCTTCTTCTTTGACCACAGTCTCTGTAGTTTTCTACCTACGTTTTTTTGTTTTTTGTTGTTTTTTTTAAAATAGTTTTCACTTTTGTCTTTCTTCCCTGGAAATCCGAGACTGACAATCATGTGGATAACTGGTATGTAAGCGCTCTTTGCTCAAGATTCAACGCTATATAAATATTTTATTACCATTGTTATAACTAGATTCAACGCTATGTAAAAGTATTTTATTACCATTGTTATAACAAAGTGAACTTTTTTTTATATGCAGTATCGCACTGAGCAGCTGACTTACCAAACCACAAGGCAAAATAAACAACCTGTGTAACAGCACCTTGTTAATTGTGCAACTTCACACATGTTACATAAGCCAAATAAGCCAGTGGGGTCTTCTAACTTTCAGTCAGTCAACACCTCCCAGAATTGTGCTTGGGACATTGGTTAGCCTGGGTTGTCTTATGCAAGAAGTCTCAATCTTTATTATTATCATTTTTTAAAATTATCATTAAGTTGGGTTTTTTATACATTATTATTAAGTCCAGCTACCACTTGCCCCACACACTCACCAACCTCTGTGCCATGTGAAGCACCATGTGAAGCACCACACTGAGCGCCATGTGAGCACCACACTGAGCGCCATGTGAAGCACCATACACTGTATGCCATGTGAAGCACCACACTGAGCACCAAGTGAAGCACCACACTGATCACCATGTGGAGCACCACACTGAGCGCCATGTGAAGCACCACACTGAGCGCCATGTGAAGCACCACACACTGAGTGCCATGTGAAGCACCACACTGAGCACCATGTGAAGCACCACACTGAGCACCATGTGGAGCACCACACTGAGCGCCATGTGAAGCACCACACACGGAGTGCCATGTGAAGCACCACACTGAGCTCCATGTGGAGCACCACACACTGTATGCCATGTGAAGCACCACACACTGAGTGCCATGTGAAGCACCACACACTTACTGATCTGTTTTCCTCCAAAGTGTCATTGAGGGCCAGCCGTCTCTGTTCTGCCACCTCCTTCCAGTAACTCTCTGGCACCGGTTCTGAAAGAGTACAGTGCCAACAGTTTTATTCACAGCCAACATTGGGGAATGTTTCAGTTGGTACGCTTGTAATATAAAGGTGCCTCAAGAAGTGGAACATCTAACACTGAAAGTTTAACTTTTAATGTGCTGCCTCAGCGTACGTTGTTTAGCCTGAATGACATGGTATGTATGTGTGCACCCAAAGACATACATGTTTAGTATTAGAATTATTTTAGATTTCATCTTCAGCCAGATCATTACATTACACACACACGCAAACACACACACAAACACACACACATATATATATGAATATACAGATATCATGCAACAATACATGCTCATGGACATACATATTCATGCACCACGCATGTATATAACAACACCAAACCATTTATACTCAGTTTTAGTTTCAGTAGCTCAAGTAGTTTCAGTCACTGCGTTCGGACAAATCCATATACACTACACCACATCTGCCAAGCAGATGCCTGACCAGCAGCGTAACCCAACGCGCTTAGTCAGGCCTTGAGAAAAAAAAAGACATAAATAAATAATAGATAAATACATTATAAAAAATTTTTTTTTAAACTACTACCACTACTAATAATATGTATAAGGCGCAAAAACGTGATGAAGTCAACTATAACTAATAAGCGTACATAAATAAATAAATAAATAATAATTATAATATAAAAAGTAGTAATAATAATAATAAATAAATAAGACAACAATGATGATAAATAAGCAAATAAATTTAAAACAGGGAGACACACATTCACACATACACCCACATACGCATAACAGATATGCACCAAACATGAAGTTTCACAGATATGAAAGCTCAAAAACACACTGCCTACCTTTGACCATCAGTTCATATGCTTCATTCTCTTCCTCCCCCACAAGTGAGCAGTCTCTCTTGCCAAGGTCCGTGAGACGCTGCTGTATCAAGTCCTCCAACAGACTGTCGTCAGTCTGTGTCTCTTTGTTTTCTGTCTCGGCCACTCTGTGTCTGTCACTGCCACTGTCTGTGTGACTGCTGTCATGGTAAAGCTTGATTTGTCCATGTGATGGTCGGAACTTGGTTTTCTCTGATGACTTGCCATGTCTGGTCTGATGAATATCAGAAATAAACCATCAAGATTTTTTCACATGTCATTTTAAAGTCTTAACTCCCGAGAGCAAGGTTTCGGTTGCGCATGCGCACTAGAGCCTATCCATAAAAGGGAAAGGGGCGGAGTTTATCTATAAAAAGCGCGAGCACGTGTCCGGTAGGTTAGTAGATCGTCATATTTCTCTCCGTTTGCATGTTTTACAAACAATGTGGTCGTTTACGGTTGCAAACGTCGAGGGGCTGTCTGCATGCTTTCCAATTCTCACCGGACAGTACCACGTGCTGGTGCTATTTTTATCTGACAGACACGTCTAGCGCAAACACAAACGGCTCTAGCTCCGCCCCTTTTCTCTGCATTCAAATTTTGTATTACGTGTAGCTGACACATTTTGTACTTTCCAAAGTCAATTCAGGTCTAGATTGGAAGCTGCTAGGCAAATCTCGCTCTCTGCCATAAATGAAGCCAAACCGTAGCTTTATTAGGCTTTTATTTTGAATAAACCTTCACCGACGTCACAGTGTCAGACTCTGGTGAGAAACTGGCTTGATTCAAATCGCCCGCCATTTAGTCCGGTTCAGGCTTTAAGAAGCTAGTATGTTGCAAGACTAAAAATAAAGATACAATTTATGTTGCAAGACTAAGCATAAAGATACAATTTTAAAGGAATTTGATCTATCATCAATGTATCATTTGTGAAAGTGTAAAGGTCAATGGGGCAATGCCTTTTATGCCATTCAGGATGTCTCTCTCTCTCTCTCTCTTTCCACACAAACACATTCTCACACATAAACACACACACATACTATAGAACATCAGAAGGGGGCCTCAATAACATATCAAAATCAAGATTATCATTATTTGGAATACTATCAAAAGACCAAATAAGACTGAACTATAAAAAAAATTTTCAAAAAACAACAGCAATATCCACATTTTTTCCCTGAAGGTGGAAAGAGTAGCGTTCGCAAAAAGCCATGGATGTTCACTCTGCCAGTCACGCAGAGGGGAAGAAATGTGGATACTGCCCAAAATACAAGCAAATCACTAAGGAGTGTATCAATAAAAGAAGTAAACAGACTTACATGTGTCAAGCCAATGCCCACCAGCTCTGTTTCATCAAGGGCTGACTGCTGTAACGTTTGCAGAGACTTGCGTTCTGGGCAGTCCTGCTGGCAAAAAATATCAATTCTAAGTTGAGAGTGAGACCTACCTTTCCAACCTTAAAAATTTTCAGCCCCAAACAAAGTGAAATGACAGCTTTCTGCACTTTGCTTGGCAATAACTTAGTATAATTAAATCAACTTATTACAAGCAACATGACTGGAACCCTCCTCCCTTTTTTTTTTTTTTTTTTTATTAATATATTATATCTTTTTGAGGATTACAAGGGGTAGGGAACAGGACAGGTAGACAAAAGTGCAGCTGGAGCAAGACATGTAGCATACATGTGAAAAATGTTTGGTGTTTGTTTTGTGTGTGTGTGTGTGTTTTGTTTGTTTGGCTTTCTTGTTGTTGTTTTTTGGTTTTTTGTTTGTTTGTTTGGGGTTTTTTTGTGTGTTTTTTTGGGGGGGTTGGTGTGGGGTTTTTTTGTTTTTGTTTTGTTGTGTTTTTTTTGGGGGGAGGGGGGATACAAGTTATACACGACAGTAACAAGGTTACTAGTGGTCCATGTATTTTGCAGGTCCATACATTTTTGCTAAACTGTCAAGGTCAAACACCGTCATGATATGTACATGCATTGTGCAGCAGATTCGTCAGTATGCATGCCCACACTGGCTGCCCATGATTTGGGCCTATGGACCCAAGACGCGTCAAGTTCGAGCATCCCACTGGTGCTGTTTCAGTCGCAAGGAGAAAAAAGCGTGCACAATTCCTTCCATGGAGTGACCACAATCATTCTTTGGTTATAATCTGATCATATCATGATTTCCGCTACGTCACACAACTGCCTTTAAAAATAAAATAAATATAAGGCCAGATATCCCACTTTCGCACAAACCCAACGCGTTTGCCTTGAAAAGTATGGATCACCGAGTCTGAAGGATCGAAAGTGGTGAGTTTTCGACTGATTTTGGAGACATTATTGTGTATTTTCCAGCTTAAACGTTAATTTCTAAAGATTTGATTGTACCTCTTGTTCGCACCCAAACGTCTTTTGAGGCTGCTTCGGGGTAGAATGGTTGACAGGCAGTGCGATAGCTTCTTCCATCGTAGCCATCTTTGCTAAGGGTGATCGTATTTGCCGCGATATCTCTCTCGACGCTCTGTCGGCTATGTAAACAGCAGATGTGAGGTACAACATACAGTGCGCCCTTTCATGCATTTAGTGTCCAAAACCTTTAATTATTCATTTGGGATTCAGTGTGAATCTCCAAAATCCAGTCTCTCTCTGTCTCCTCTACTTAGTCTACATAGACGTGCTCTGAAATTAGTTTTTACTTAAATCTTCTTCTTTATCCTTTACCGTAGACTATGCCCTGTGGTGGTATTTTCAGTTTCATTGAAATCAAGATGAAACTCAAGTATAAAAAAGCAGTTTTCATGTTCAAAATAATATCTGGTTGTGCTCCAATATCAATTATTAGTTCCTTTCATTTTATATTAATCGCCATGCTCATGAGTTAATGCTGCCTCTTCCTCATTTCGTCCATGAGCCTTTTTAACTGAATCACTGAGTCCAGACTTACGTCACGTCACGTATTCTGCCGCTGGCGGGTTTGCTCTGGAACAATATTCCATCCTCTCTGCATAATCACGCCTCATTTTTATCTTCTTTTTTTTTCTTTTTTTTTAATTCTTTAATCCACATCATTCTTATCAAATGGAGTCAGTTGCCACCTTCAAATGATTTTGATCGAGATTCTCTCATCCTCAGTCTTGCTCTGTGTCAGTCTGTCTGTCCTGACTGTAGGCATTGGCATTATACTGAGACGTGTATATGTTTACGCATGCCGTGTATTTGAGTGTATCCGAATGTCCCGTGTGTATTTCATCATCATTATCATTCTCTCTCTCTCTCTCTCTCTCTCTCTCTCTCTCTCTCTCTCTCTCTCTCTCTCTCTCTCTCTCTCTCTCTCTCTCTCCCTGAGTCTGTGTGTGCGTGTGTGTGTGTGTGCCAGTGTGTGTGTGTGTGTGTGTGTGTGTGTGTGTGTCAGGGTGTGTGTGTGTGTGTCAGTGTGCACTACAACCATGTCACATACTCATATTATACATTGTTGTCATGCCGGAATGCAAATATTATGATTATGTACTTGTAACTGTTTACTGTGCATTTAAGTGTATTCACCGGCGTCTGTGTTTCTATTTTGTATTTTGATTTCATTTCTCTTTGCCCTAGAGAGGGCTGGATGTGGGACTGGAAAAAATCATCATATGCATGCTCAACTGTTATTCCATGTCACTTCCTGTCCCTCTTTAAAAAGTTCGTTCGTTCTTTCGTCAGTTCTGTCTGTCCGTCTGTCTGCCAGTGTCTGTCTGTCTGTCTCTCTCTCAGTGCCACGCACTCTTATTTCCTCCCTCGATCTCTGTATCTTGCTACCCGGCACGGCGGACTTTACAATATTTATAAATCCGTGCTATGGAGCCCCAGTTTGGATCTGAATAGGCGTCCACTGTGAAAAGCACTAGCCACAGAGGAAGACAAGAAGAGTCACTACTGGCTGTAGGGCCTATCTACAGAATCTCTTCACAGACTCGGACAAAGGGAAACAGCCATCCACAGAGAAGTTCTCAGTGGGGCCACGTTATCCACACCAGTCTCAGGAAACGTAGGAATCTCACCACTAAAGCACAACGGGAAGCTTGTCAGACAGATCAACAGGCACAACTTCTGAACCAACAGTTCCAGTCACGGGTCTTCAGCTCAGCTACCACCTACACTGAGGAAGAATTTGCTGCAAAATGTCAGTTATCACCAAGGCCAGCTATATATATAGAGAGAGAGAGAGAGAGGGAGAGAGAGAGGGAGAGAGAGAGAGAGGATCTTGACATCTCGGTTCAGGGCGTGGAGAAACTGCTCCGCAACCTCAGTGAACCCTCACAAAGCTTGCCGTGCGGACCCGACAACTATCAGTCCACGAGTACCCCAGACACTCGCTACTGACAGAGCTGGCACCCGCCCTGACCCTGATCTTCAACTCTTCCCTCCAGCAAAGACCGGCGAACTGAAGTTGCTCAGGACTGGAAAACAGCGCATGTCACCCCCGTGTTCACGAAGAGAGAACGCTACCATCCTGAGAACTGCAGACCCATCTCACTTACCTGCATCGCCTGTAAAGTCATGGAACACATCGTCAGTCGTCAGTCACATCGTGCGCTACGTAGAAGATAATGGCCTTATCGTCCCAGAACAACATGGCTTTCGGCGAGGTAGGTCCTGCGAAACCCAGCTCCTCGGACTAATCGACGAGCTGACCAGTGACCTTCAGGCAGGAAAGCAAGTCAACCTGGTTGTGATGGATTTTCAGAAGGCCTTTGACAAAGTCAACCACAGCTTTCTGACACACACAACTGTCACACTACGGGATCAGGGGCATGGATCGAGAATTCCCTGAAAGACCGACAATAAGCAGTCGTTATAGAAGGTGTGGTTGAGCTTAATCTCAGTGGTTTCAGGAGTTCCCCAAGGCTCTGTTCTCGGTCCAGCATTGTTCCTTCTATATATCTACGACCTGCCCAGCCAGATCATTTCCAGTGATAGACTCTTTGTAGACGACACAGTTTGCACAAGAAGATCTTCGCAAGTTGGAAGTGTAGAGGAAAAAAGGCACCAGCACGCCTTACAAACTTCTGCGAGCTACACACACACACACGCACGCACGCACGTACGCGCGCGCACACACACACACACACACACACACACACACACACCTACCTCTCAGTAGACAGCCAGTACGGCTCTGTCCCCAGTTCCCTATCTCAGTGGCAGATGTCAGTCGAGCCCGCCCCAGCAACTGACTCCCAGTCCCGATTCCCTCCGGCAGAACCGGGCCGGAGTACCGCAAATACCCCTTCTTCCCACTGAAGGACCATCCCGGAGTAGAATGTGCTCCCAGACAGTGCAGCACCTGCCGGCACCCTTGGTATAGAGATATTCCTGCACCAAATCAGAACAGAAAGTTCAGGTAGCAAGGTGGTTTTTTGTTGTTGTTGTTGTTTTATTTTTTTTCAGGAATGTTTCCCCCTTCAGTGTGAAGTAATCTTCAACAAGATGAAGGTGTTCACCTGATCAGAACAGAAAGTCAAGTTCAGGTACGGCAAGGTGTTTTTGTTTTTGTTGTTGTTTTTTGTGTTTTGTTTTTCACTGGAATGTTTCCCCCTTGAGTGTGAAGTAATCTTCAACAAGATGAAGGTGTTCACCTGATATGAAGGAGGAAGAAGTGTCTCAGTGTCTCCTGAGCATGACTCGAGGCCGGAATAAATCTTGAAAGGCCGCTGCTCATATATCAAGGAGAATAAATTCTGTACACTGACCATGTCATTTAGTTTTTCAGTTTCAAATCTATGTGCTTTGCCGTGTTGTGGTAACACCATTGGCCTGCATCTTATTCTCATTCTCATCTGAATCCCGGCATCACACACACACACACACACACACACACACACACACCGTGACACACTGACACACACACACACACACACACACACACACACACACACACACACACGCCACACACACATACTACTGGCACCGCAGTGACACACACACACACACACACACGGTACACTGACACACACACAGAGACTGGATGCAGAACATACACTGAATTGTGTCATATTCTTTGGCTTTAGTGCAATATATGTCTGCTTTCATGGTCACAACGAATTTCGATCGAATTTCTGTCCATTCCCATGCCAGTGGTGACAGACATTAATGGTTTGTGTCACTGCATTAAACGCAATGCAGCAAACATTTAACGCGCACCATAGTACTCAGAACACACACACACACAAACACACACGCGCGCGCGCGCACACACACACACACACACACACACACACACGTGGGCATGCAGAAGAATGTATAAACATTCCAAGCAAACTGCAAGGATCAACTGTTCAAGGTGACCACGGTCCTTTAATGCACACACTGAAATACGCAGACAGTTTGAGTTGAAACCGTTAGCATTTGCTCCTCGGTGGATCACCACCTGAAGAATTTGGTGCTTGCGTCATCGTCTTCGGAAAGATAGAGATCAGTTGCAGCTGAATGCACGTTGCACAAACGACAGGGAATCCCATGACGTCAGCCATGACGTCACGACTTTCCCATTGAAGAGTCCAACATGGCGGAACCCATTGGACTCGTGCGAGAGTCTAGCCAGCCAACACCGTTCTTTTCACGAGCCACTCTCAGAACAGCGAGCAATATTATTGAGCTTTTGTTACACTGTTTGACAGTCGCCGAGCGTCCGAGTGCAAACAGCCGTGTAATGTGAACACTGAACCAACAGTAGCAGACGATAAATGGCCAGCAGACGACGGACCTTGAGTCTTGACGCTTTGTCGACCCGTCTTGGTGCATTGACAGAGACGAACGTTCTTTCACCAGGAAAGTAAGGGCGCTCGGAGCCACGGATTTAATGTGAATATCGGTTTTCGTTCCATGTTGACGACAGACTTTTATCTTTGTATTTTTTGCATTAATTTTATTGGAAAGGTAACGGAAGCGAGGCGATGGAATTCTATCAACTGCTTTCGGGATCTATATCGTAGATGGTTGTTTTAAAATAATAATTTAATTAATCGAAAAGAGGTACTTGTGAAACGGCTCACATAAACAAAAGAGAATGCTATAAACCAGTCACATATTGTAATTCATGTTGAGAAATCTCTGATTGTATTCCACCATTTTTTGTTTTGAGAGTTTTCTTTTGGTCAAAGCAACATTCTATGGCATTTTCAGTTTTCAGCAAGCATTTCGCAGTCGAGTGTGAGCAGTTTTCTAGTTCAGCTTTGACTTAAGTTTAGAGCACCCGCAAGACGCAGCACTCAGAAGAAAAAACATCACCGGGATTACGTGGAGTAAAACTGACCCTGCATGAGAGGTGAGAAGGATCACGGCTTTGGACCACGGAGAACAATGCCCAGTGTAACTAGAGACTGGCCTGAGATTAATCTTTGTATAGTTACTCAGTGGAGTGTGCACATGTTCACTGGTGTGTGGCCAGTCCTGTCCTGTCCTGCACACACGCTGAAGCAGGGTTGACATTAATACCGTGTCATTTACTTGGCAGTGACGCACATCTGTGATTTTAGACGAGAGATTAGTTGCCCACGCGTAAAACTAGGCTTTTGTCCATGCCTGCTATTGGCAATCTAAGAGGTAGATCTTTTGAAGTAGTCAGCACACAGAGTACAAAGCTTTCAGCCATGGAGCGAAGAGGCAGCGAGATGACACCAGATCAGAGCAGGTATATTCTGCATGATCCTGACTATGGAGGAGAAATTCTCAGCAGACTGAATGCTTTCCGCAGTGATTCCGTCTTTACTGATACTATACTGTGTGTAGAGCATGAAGAGTTCCCTTGCCATCGAAATGTCTTGGCAGTGAGCAGTCCTTACTTCCAAGCAATGTTCACCAGCGACTTGAAGGAGAGTCGTGAGATTCGTATTTCCTTCAGTGATGTTTCAGCCTGGACTCTGAAGAGAATAATTGATTACGCTTACAGTGGGCAATTAGAAATCACCCATGACAATGCTCAGGAAATGCTGGCAGCTGGTAATCACTTTGAGTATCCTAGCATTGTGGAAGCCTGTGCTGAATTTCTACGACGGCAGCTTCATCCTTCAAACTGTTTAGAAATGGAAAACTTTGCGTCTTTACACAATTGCACCAAACTCCAGCAAAGTGCGCACTCTTACATTTTAGAGAACTTTTCCAGTGTGGTGGAGTTTGATGAATTTCTGGAACTTTCTCTAGAACGGCTCAAGCTTTTCATCAGCAGTGATTTGATTGATGTTCGAAATGAAGAAATAGTCTACGAGGCAGTCATGAGGTGGGTCAAGTTTGATGTCGACGAGCGTCGCACTTACCTTCCTGAGCTTTTAAACAGTGTGCGGTTGGGGGTGCTTGACATGAGCAGCCTCAGACTGATTGAGCGGGATCCCTTGGTGTCGGGGTCGTCAGAGTGTTACTCCTTGGTGACAGAGGCCCAGCAGCTCAAGACATCCATGGAAGGGCAGATGGGAAAACGACGACGAAGCATGCAGGACAACCAGGTAAGGCCTTTGACATGTATGTGTGACCAGTATGAAGACAGGCATATATATCAGTTATCATGTGTATGGGTCTCACAACATAAAAACTTTAGGTGTACAAGTTACTGCTAAGTATGTGTGTGTGTGTGTGTGTTTGTGTGTGTGTGTGTGAACCTGCATGCACACTTGATATATGTCTATTTTTGTGTGTGTATAGATCAGTGGATCATGCTACTTTCTTGGGAACTGAAAGTGAGTGTTGGCTATGGGTAGAAGATGTGGGGAGGGTGAGCGTGTGTGTGAGAGTGTGTGTATACAAATGTGTGTGTACGTGTGTGTACAAGTGTTTGTGTGGATGGATGGTGTGGAGGGATGGTGCGTGTGAATGTGTGTGTACAAGTGTGTGTGTGTGTGTGTGGACAAACTTTCACGAAGGATGTAGGGAGAGGGTGTATGTGTGTGTGTGTGGGGGGGGGGGGGGGGGGCAAAGGGGCATGGAGAATGTGGGAGGAGTCAGTGTGTGTGTTGAGGGGGATATTATGGGATATGGGTGATTTATGTCAATGTTTCAATGGATAGTCATCATGATCAAACATAAGTTGACTGGTGCAGTGGTTGAATGGTTAGAGCGCTGGATTTTTGCTCAAGTTTTCTGAGATCAATTTATCCCTGGTTTCAGCACACCTGACAGGTTAAGAGTTAAGGGTGGAGATTTTTCTGATCTCCTTGCTCAACGTATACCTGCTGGTGCCTGAATCCCCTTTGCACACAAATAGGCATGTTAAAGATCATGTAATCCATGTTGGTTGATTATGGAAATTGAGAACATACCCTGCATGTACACCCCCAGCATGCAAACCCCTAGCATGCACACCCCTTAAAATGGAGTATGGCTGTGTACAGGCTTGGTAACGAAAAAAAAAAGTTCATACTTGATGTAAAAAGTTACAAATATATATATATATATATATATATATATATATATGTGTGTGTGTGTGTGTGTGTGTGTGTGTGTGTGTGAGTGTGTGTGTACAGGCATGGTAACAAAAAGGAAAAAAAGCTCATACTTAATGTAAACAGTTACAAATATATCTGTGTGAGTGTGTGTGTACAGGGGTGGTAACAAAAATAAAAAAAGCTCATACTTAATGAGTTAATCACTAAAAAGTTACAAATATATCTGTGTGAGTGTGTGTTACGAAAACCTGATTGAATGACAAAGGAAACGAGTGATGCAGCTCTGAGTTGGCTCTTCCCAGGTTGGCAGCCTGCAACATGTTTGTAAACCGCTTGGAGCTTGGTTTCTGACCGAGGATAGGTGATGGACATAAGGATCCATATCATCATCATCTATAAAATATTTATTTTCATAGATTGTGCGCATTATTTTTTTTCTCAACAGCTGCAACAGGAAAATGTTTTTTTTTTTTTATCAAATTGTCTTTGCATGTACTGATTGTAAGAGTAGAATTTCCCTTCTAGTTTCACTAGTTCAAGTGTTAATATGTACCATGTTGAGTCATACGGAGTACCATGTTGAGTCATACAGAGTTTTTAAGTATCCATTAGGATGGTGATCATACCTCAGTATCTTGTTAAAACTAATATTATAAAAGACCTTGAACTTTACAGGACCTTTCCAAAGAGACTGTTTTGTTTTTCTTATCTCAGGACTTTGCTAGGTCATGGAGTCTTGATGATAGTTTAGCTCTTATCAGAGTCAGAAAAGTTTCAGGGTTTTGGGAGAGTGTGTGATTGGTTCACTGTGTGCGTGTGTGTGTGTGTGCATGCGTATGAGCGTGCGTGCATGTGTGTTTCCTTGCAGCATTTGGTAAGCTCTCAAGGCCTTACCAATGTGTTGGGTCAAATTGTAGGTCAGGCATCTGCCCCTCATTCCTTTAAAAAAGAAAAAAAAAATGTTTTGAAAGCAGATGTGGTGTACATATGGCTCAGTCCTGTATGCTTTGACACTCCTTGAAACTGAAAACTGTGCATGCATGCAAGTGTGTACAAATCTAAGTTGAAACTTAAAATGAGTGAATAAGAACACTTGCAGAAAAGCTGATAAGTAATAGTAAACAACAACAACAAAAAAATCTTTTTTGAGTTTTGTTTCATACTAGGTATTTTGCATTTAATAGGAGTGCATCATTACATATGCCGCAGTGCAGAAATAAAAGAATTCATAAAGAATCAAGTAATGTAATTTCATTTTGTCATTTTCTTTGAAACAAATCAATAGTTAAGCAGTATTGTACTTGCACACTGCACACACATGCATATACACCCCCCTCCCCCCACAAAAATGCATGATATACGTGCGCTCGCACGCACGCACACACGCACGCATGCACACACGCACACACACACACATTCACACACACACACACACACACACACACACACACACACACAGGGAAGTTTGTTAACAGTTAATAACCCAAACAAATTTATTATAAGTATCCATTATTATTATTATTATTGTTGTTATTATTAAAGTAACATGATAAAATAGACAGTAAGTTTTGAATAAGATGGTTATGGTTAAGGAGAATGATATAGATATAATAGAATACCTCATGGAAGAAAGAGCTGACACCTGACCTACACCGATTATTCAACATGGACCCAGTGTACTGGTCAAGCCTTTAGAGCCTTTTTGTAGTTTAGAATGATGGGCTTAAGGTATGTACCTGTACTACTGAAGACACATTATCATGTGCATGAGTACATGCACACACACAGGCACTGTTGTAAGCTGGTAATATATGTATACAGCACTGTATTAGTGTATACATGTTCAGACACCTATTCACACAGTGGCTGAGACATGCATGCATGGACACACAGAGACACACAGAGAGACACACAGACACACAGAGACACACAGACACACAGACACACAGACACACACACACACAAACACACACACATACACACACACACACACACACACACACACACACACACACACACACACACACACACAGAGACTCACGCTCTCTCTCTCTCTCTCTCACACACACACACACACACACACACACACACACACACACACACACACACCACACACTCACTCAAACACACATACCATGTAAGGTCTTAGCCACTAGACTATTACAACTTAATAGAAGTATCAGGTACTGGGATAGGTCCCCTCCCCCACTTTCCTGGAATGGTTGCAAATCCCTTTTGGCCATATATCAATCACTTGAGGTTGATATACAAAAAAAGCAACATTCTCAAGGCCTGACTAAGCGTGTTGGGTTATGCTGCTGGTCAGGCATCTGCTTGGCAGATGTGGTGTAGCGTATATGGATTTGTCCGAACGCAGTGACGCCTCCTTGAGCTACTGAAACTGAAACTGAAACAACATGAATGTAACCCACACTCACATTTGCACACATACATGAAATTAAAAGCAGACACACAGATATTACACACACACACACACACAGATACACACAAACACACACGCACGCACGCCCCCCGCCCCCACCCCCACCCCCCACCCCTCCCGCACCCGCGCCCCCCCGCCCGCACACACGACCATCACCACCAAAGCTAAGTGAATGTGCATTTAAAGCAATCAAAACAATTTTAAATGATGAAAAATGTGAACACTGGCTGTCAAATTGAAACCTGTAGAAAGATTGCTGAGTCATTCTTTATGACAAGCCTGAAGGCGAATTTCTGTGCATTCAAACAATGAAGACAAAGTGATTGATTAGTTGATTGATTTGATTCATCATCATCGTCTATGCTACTTCCTCCTCCTATTCTTTTCTTCATTGTATTTATCTCCATCTCTTTTTTTTTTTTTGCCGTTGAATAAAAAAAGAAAAAAGAAGAAAAAGTGATCAACAGTTTAAAAGAAGCATTTCAGATATGAATAACTTAACATTTTGAGAAAAAAAACCCCACCTTTTTGACTTGAGTTGCATTGTGGTTTTTGTTTTTTGTTTGTTTCTGACAGTATCACAAAGCAGTTTTATCCTGCTTTAGATTTATTGTTGATTTATAAGTTTTAAGTTAAGTAATTATTGAAACATAATTCTCAACCATTTTGGTTTGTTTCAGTTCAACTTTTGGAGTGGAAAATGGTTGTAGAATAATAGAAACAAAACCATACATCCCTGTGTCACAGAGTGTGTGTGTGTGTGTGTATGTGTGTTTGTGTGTGTGTGTGTGTGTGTGTGTGTGTGTGTGTGTGTGTGTGTGTGTGAGCGTGGGTCTGTGTGTGTTTGTGTGTGTGAATATGTATTGAATATTTCACAAACATGTGGTTTTCAAATTAATTTTTTGCTCATCTAGGGTTTTGACCCTTTTGATATGTCTAATGGAAACAGAACTATTTATCCCTCTCTCTCTCTCTCTCTCTCTCTCTCTCTCTCTGTGTGTGTGTGTGTGTGTGTGTGTGTGTAATATTGCACAAACATGTGGTTTTCAAATTTTTGCTACTCACGTAGTATGGGTAATGGACTGCATGTGTACATTTGTGTTCATCTGTATGTCTGTACACGCTGTTTTCTTATAGGAGCTGTTTTGTGCTCATGGGTTCATGTGTTTATGGTTGAGTGTGGTTGATATTTTTTTGGGTGTGGTTGCATGTGTAAGGGCAATTGCAAGCATATTGAGTGTAACTTTACTAAGGGAAATGCGCTACTGATACAAATGTCTTTTAGTTTCATTATCATGATTATTATTGTGTTGTTGTTGTCAGGTGCAGCCACGGCCGTCGACAGTGGCCAAGGAGGTGGTGGTGGTGATCGGAGGCATCCCCCAGGACAGCACCTACCTGACTCAGACAGTGGAGATGTACGACCCGCACAAGGGCAAGTGGTTGCCCCTGCCGGATTTCCCGCAGCTCATCTCCTGGTTCTCGGCCACCGTGCTGCACAACGCCATCTACGTGACAGGTGGCATCCTCAACAGCCACATTGTGGCCACCACCTGGCGCTTCGACGCCGTGCGGCGCACCTGGAAGGAGATGCAGCCCATGCTGAAGCCGCGTGCCCACCACTCCTCAGCCGTCATCGACGAGCGGCTGTACGTGGTGGGGGGGCTGCGCTTTGAGCTCAACAAGCTGCTGAACATCGAGACCATCGAGTGCTACAACCCGGCCACCAACACGTGGACGGCTGCGGGGCGCACCATGTTCCCGCGGAAACAGTCGCAGCTGGTGCTGTACAACTCCACCATCGTGGAGGTGGGGGGGCTGCAGGGCGGGGACTGCGCCGTGGACACCATGACCAGCTACCACATCGTGGGCGACATGATCAAGCCCACGGGCGAGCAGTTTGTGCTGCCCCGCATCATCCAGTACGCCCAGATTGTGGTCATCAGCAGCGTCTTCTACATCCTGTGGGAGGACCGCAAGGAGTTCATCGCCCTGGATGCGGCCAAGCGCACCTTCCGCAGCCTGCCCTACCCCAAGTATGCCCGCAAGCACAGCGGCACGGTGGTGGTGCAGGGCAAGATCTACCTGGTCGGGGGGCTGATTGACTCCAAGCCCAGCCGCCTGGTGGAGTGCTTCGACCCCGAGACCAGCACCTGGACCATGGGCAAGGACCTCAAGGAGGGGCGCGCCATGCACGGCTGTGTCAAGCTGGAGATGAGTTAGGGGGTGGAGGACACCGTGTGATGTCGGTTTGTGCATGGCTTGAGGTCTGTACATGTCTGTGTGTGGTGTAGACAGGGCATCACCTGAATGGTCCAAGGCTTTGTTGGTTGGAGGGAAATTGTTTTGGATGGAATTTTTGGTTATGTTGCAAGAAATTGGATGAGACAATTCTCTGAACTTGGATTTGTTGTGGTTTGAGTGTCGGTGTTTGTGTTTGAGTAAGGTATACAAGATGAAACCATTCACTGAACTTGATTTTGTGGGTGTGGGGATGTGGGTGGGTGGGTGCGTGCGTACGTGTGTGTGTGTGTGTGTGTGTGTGTGTGTATAATGTGAGAGTGTTTCAACCAGTGCATGTTTTCCATCAGTGGACCATGTGTTCTGTGATTTAGTTAGAATTTAGTGACTGGTCCTGTCCATTTTCCTTGACTGTTTTGCAGGGTTGCTTTGGTTACCCTAGTTTTTAACACACAGTATTTTAACTTAATCTTACACTGTTACAGAGAATGACATTTAAATTATAATTATTACTGTTGATTTAAAAAAAACCATGAAGAAGAGTTTGAAACCTACATGGGGCTAGTTGAAACCTAGAGTGTGCTGGTTGAAATCTGCAGGCGGCTAATTGAAACCTAGAGGGGGCTAGTTGCTAGTTGAAACCTACAAGGGGCTAGTTGAAACCAAGAAGGGGCTAGTTGCTACTTGAAACCTGGAGGGGGTTAGTCGAAACCTGGAGGGGGTTAGTTGCTAGCTGAAACCTTCAGGGGGCCAGTTGAAACCTAGACAAGGCCAGCTGAAACCTTCAAGGGGCTAGTTGCTAGCTGAAACCAGCATGGGGCTAGTTGAAACCTAGAGAGGGCTAGTTGCCATTGAAACCAGTTGTGGAGGTGGGGCACAAGTTGAAATGTGTAAGGGACAAGTTACTGGTTGAAACTGGGGGTGGGGGCGGTGAACTAGTTGAAATGTGTAAGGGATGAGTTGCTGGTTGAAACTGGGGGCGGGGGTGGTGAACTAGTTGAAATGTTTAAGGGACGAGTTGCTAGTTGAAAGCTGTGACAAACAGCAGGGCTGCACAGCACGGCGGACAGCTCCCCCTTCCAGAAACAGAACTGCTTTCAGCTGAGGTCAGCGCTTTCCCCATCATCTGCTTGAGTTGCTTTAAGCTGACGGGATTGTTTTTGCCACTTTCGCATCAGCGATTCATTGATCCAGAGTTCAGACAGAGGCGACAGAATCTTTCTCGCTGCGGAGATCGATTGTTTCCAGCTCAAAGCTTATTGTCCGTCCGATAGAGACACCGCCAAAGAATGCTTGAAAGAGGTTTTCCAACTTTGACTGCACATGTTTTTCTTTGTGTGATTTGTTTTTGTGAACAAGGCATTTGTTGTTGGTCTGCATTCAGCCCCTTTGTCACTGTTGGCTTTATTCAGTGATGATTTCATATTGATGTGATGGGTTACAGGAATTTCAGCGTATGACAGTATTGATGAAAACCACCAGTGTTATCAATAGGTGTGTATGTTTGATTACTAAAAGACAAAACAAAAACAAAGTCCAGCTTTATTTGATATCTCTCGTTATAAATGGATAGAATATGGGCATGAACTTTGATGAGGTGACTTAGCTGGAATTGGACATTGCTGAACATTCAGTCATCCTCCAATTTTTCACATTTGTCTTTAGTACACTGTGGAAATTTTATGTGTATATTGTGTAAAGTTTATGTTTTCACAAACCTCCAAAATGCAAACATATATTTGGGGAAGTTTACTGTCTGTTTTTAATTTTTTGCATGCATACATACAAACACATACATACACACACACACACACACACACACACACACACACACACACACACACAGTGTCTGTTTTAATCTCTTGCATACATACATTTGCTCGTTCTCTCTCTCTCTCTCTCTCTCTCTCTTTCTCTCTCTCTCTCTCTCTCTCAGATATTTATACAAGGGAAACAAGTACAGTCCTGTCAAATGGTATCAAACCTGAATGGACCTCCAGTACAGAACCATCATCATTGTCCTCCATTATTAAAAGAAAAAGAAAAAGAAACTGAAGCTTAAGAACTGTGGTAGCAAAGAGAGTGAACCTTCACCCTTCTGCTACCTTGACATTGGCTTTCATTTCCTCTCCACCTCTTGATCACAGTTGATGGTGGTGATTTCATCTTAGTCTTGGGCATACAGAAGTTGGGGCAGGAAAAAATGGATAGCAAAAAAACAAGAAAAAGAAACCTCCTTGCTCTCATTGGACACACTCACAGTTTTGTGAGGAAGATGTGAGCTGTTCTGATGATTGTTGATTTTTTTGTTTTTTTTTAGCTTGTTTAGGTGACCAGCATTCAGTTTTGAGTGGAGATAATGTTCTTGTAAAATATTTTAAAGTATAAAATGTCTTTGTTGGGTTAGAGTTGTTGTTCATTCTCTGATTTTGAGGCGACCGTTTCCATAATTGTGTTGTTGGCATACATTCCTGAGAAGTTCAAAGTCCAGGCAGAATGTTTAGGTTTAGTGTGGATGTTTACAGTTGCAGTTCAATCACAGCTTTGTTCCAGCGTAATTTTGTTGTGTTCTGGGCTGTGTGTGTGTGTGTGTGTGTGTGTGTGCCTGCACACGTTTGTGTGTGTGCGATTATTCATGTCTTATTCGTTATACATTTATTTTGTTTCTTGGTGGGTTGTAAGTTAGATATTCATTATTTCATTTGATTGATTGGTTTATGAATTTATTCACTTTTAGAGGAGTTTGTTATTTCATTTTTGTTTACTGATGTTGCTTGTAAACTTGGTGATTCAGCTGTATTTTGAAAACATTGTGTTTGCCAACAATTATTTTTCTTGGTGTTTGTTTCACATTGGTTTTGACTTGATTTTTAAAAAGAAAGTGCTATGGAAAACCTGACTATTTATATATATATATATGTATGCTTTATTTGTGTTTTTATTGGAGACAAATTTTGCTCAGAAGAGGTCAGTAAGAACTGGTACTAAGTTTGAGTGGAGACAGTTGGTAAATTGTGCGAAGATTTCTTTTGAGGTTTGTCTGTTTGGATTAGCACTATCAACTGTTGGCTTTGATGTGCTTTTTCTCTCTCCCTCTCCATGTATATATTTCTCACTTTCTCTCTGGGTATGTGTGTTTGTGGGTATGTGTGTGTGTGTGTGTGTGTGTGTGTGTGTGTGTGTGTGTGTGTGTGCCGGTTTTGTTGTTGTTTTTTGTATACATTTATCTTTGTCTACAACTATATATAATGGTATGATGTATGCAGTGTTTGAGCCTGCAGATCTTTGTGTATGGGAATGAATGGGCATGGCAGAAATTACACATTCATATTATTCATGTGCAAATGGCTTTGGTGTGGAGAGAGCCAGAGTGCTTTGAATGGAAACGTCTTTTGTGCTCTGGCTGTTTGAATGGAAGATAATGGAGTGTCAGCTGTTGAAATGGACCCCGTGCAGAAAATGCCAGGGCCTAATGTTCTGGTCTGAACAGTTTTTCCCATCGCCACACTGGGAACAGAGCCAAAGGGAAACAGTTTCTACACAAGCTGAAGGCAGGAAATATATATATATATATATATATATATATATATATATATGACTTGAAAAGCAAATGAAAAGAAGATCATGTGTGTTGGAAGGTTAAATTGTATTCTGACTTGCATGATGTGTTCCAGAAATAATTTTTGTTTGTTTGTTTGTTTTTGTTTGATGTGTCTTTTTGGTAAGATTGGATCATAGAATGACATGGTGATGCTAATATGTACTCCCTTTTTTTTTGTCAGAAGGAAGATTATTTATTTATGTATTCATTTATAATCAGTACAGCTTATCACAATCTGTATTGTCCTGCAGGCTGCCTTACAAGCCAGGCTGCTGTATATTTTGCCTTCCAAGGTTATTTATTGATTTATTTAAAGTCCTGTCCGTGACAATATTACAACAAATGACGTAGAAACAAGCAAGAGGCCCCCAAAATAGGAGAAAGCAAATGACATATTTGCGTACGCTGTAATTTATACCATGTATTTATCTCTTTTTCTCTGTGGACGTGTGAGACAGAGAAAAAGGGGCAGAGGGAGGGGGATGGAGAAAGAAAGAGAGAGTGCCCTGACGTAGGAGAAACAAACAAAAAAAAAGAAATGTGTAATTGCTGTAATATTGTCACTGTGGTGTTTGTTGTTTGTCTGATCCAAATCTTTCTCTCCACCAAAACTTGCACAACAACTGACAATTGTGGCCACTTCTCCATCCTCCAGCTGTGCCTCTCCACATTTTTTGGTCATATTTTTTTAAACCTTGGTTCACTTGTTAGTCCTTCAGTGGCCATTACGATTTCTATGCTTTTTTTTGGGCGGGGGGCGTGGGTCTGGTTTTGTTCAGATCATATTTTTTCAAAAAAATATCATGTTGTGTGTAAAAAGTGTGCGTACGTTGCTTCGACAGATTGTTTCTTATGAAGTGTTCATGCTTACGCCCCAGTATGAAAGTAAACCACATTATAATGTTTTTGTGTCTTTTTTTATTTTTATTTTTTTTATGACTGAAGTGTGTGTCTGTTGTGACCGTGTCTTGACATAGCCTTTATATCCCCCCCCTCTGAAAATATCATCTATATTTATATCTGTTGGTATTAATTGTGAAAAAGCTGTGTTAACAATTTGGCTCATGTCTTGTAATGTAAGTGTTCTGCAAGTATACCCTTTGAAGAATGTAAAAGTATTGATTGTTGTCGTCCTTTTGGCCATAAAAAGAGGTCCAGGTGTGTGTTGATGTGGGGTATAGTGATCTGACTGTGGTGGTTCTGGTGGTGGCGTAGATTATACCAGATGTGGTTTTGTGTTATTGATTTATGTGTGTGTGTGTGTGTGTGTGTGTGTGTGTGTGGTAGTTTGTGAAGACCAAGTGTGGTTGTTGCTTGTTTTTGATGACTCCCTTGATGTAGCATTGGTGCTGACAAGATTGACCCAGGACATATCATGGATTGGATGGTCTTTCCCTCTTTCCTATACAGTGATGATGTGTTTATGATATATACACAATGGCATGTTGCTGTGCTTTTGGAGTTTGTTAACATTTAGCTTCTGTTTGTTGTTTTTATTTTCTGTGTTGCTTTATTTTCAGAGAATGATAAGTTAAAACATCAAGGTCAGAGTTGTTGTTTTATGTTTGTTGGCATGAGTGTGTATTGTGTAAGGGAATGGAATTGTAGTGTTGACGTGTTCAGTTTTTGTTCAGATGAAAACAGCTATGTATGTATGTATATTTCAAAGAAAATGGAATGAAATTACTTGATGTTTTTTTAAAAATTTTTTAGAAAAGGGTGAATGTATGCTTCAAAGAAAAAACAAACAGAAGAAAGTATTTTACAATTTTTTTGACAAAAAGATATGAGTATTATGGTGAGGGATGAGTGTGTGGGATGGATTTGGATAGGGAGAGATAATTCTGAGTGAATGAATGAAATGAATAATTTATCCAATGCCAAAAAACGTCCCCTGATGAACATACAAAGCATGAAAAACAAAAAAGCGAACTCCCCCCCACCCCCAAAACAGCAACAAACATAAACAAATGCACACACTTATACACTTTCACACACACACACTGAAATGCGTGCACACACACACACACACACACACAACCACACTCTGCAGTTACACCTCATTACAGTTAAGCAGATATTCAGAGCAATTTTTGGTATGCATTATTATCTGTTTATTTTTAATATTTTTTTAAGAACTGTTTATTTATTTTAGTTTTGAGGCTGAAATGATTAAAATCAAGAATTAATTTTTTGGGGGTTTCATTTCATTCTGTGATACTTTTCTGTTCCAGTAAATGACATTCACTGTTTCAGTTTTAGTGAGAGTAAGAGCTGACATTATTGTAGCAAACGATTTCATGAAGAGGAGTTTTTTTGTGTGGAAAACCAACAACTATCTCTGGCAATAATTCTTGGAATGTAGAGCAATTGGGGTTTGCTGTGACCTATTTGTATGATTTTGATGCAAGATACATGGTAAATAGGTGTATGTTTTCTTGTTTTTTTTCTTCTTTTATTCATAGAGATTGAGAGTTTGTTTACATGTTCTTGTCTGCCTGACCGTTTTTTTTTGTTTTTGTTTGTTTTATTAAGTTCAGAAAGTGTGATTTTATGTATAAAACATGTTGAGTGTAGCAAAAGTTTAGTTTGGATTAGCAAAGACATCAGTTTTGGTGTTTTTGACTTTTAAAAATGAATTATGCCTGCATTCAGTGTCTTGATATAATTTTGTGGAGAACCACACCTATATCAGTTTATCAGCTTTGAAATTACTACTACTTTTTACATTATGTGTTACAGAAAACTTCTTTTTTTTTCTTAATGCGGTGAACGAAGGTATTTGGCTAAATACCATGGCCATGAGTGGCAGTTGAAGGTTCATCCTCCAGTATCAGCACTGGTGATGGTATTGGATACTGTGGGAGGATTAAACCTATCTCATTCTTTGCCAGGAAAAAACAGGAGGTACTGCTGACTTGAAAAAACAACAACTACTAAACAGCATGATTGAACGAAAAAAAAAAAAGAAAAAAAAAAGCAAGAATAAGTTTGTTCATCATAGTTTATAATATAATGCGGTTAAAAGCTTCATACTGTTTTCATCGTTACATACTTTGCTGGGTGGCCCAGGGGTATATCCATTTTTTTGGTATGACATTTAAAAAAAAAAAAGTTCTTCAGTTTGGTGATTTCATTTTCCAATAACACCAGTGTTCTGTATGCATTTATCTGTTTAGGTTTGGAGGACAGTTAAAACAATGAACCTTTTAGTGTTGTAAAATGTAGCCTTGATTCAGTATTGTCTTCAAGAAGATATGTAAAATGTATATGATTCTGCATGCCATGAGCTTTACGGCTGAAATACCTTTTGACATATGATTCTCTGCTCTCCCCAGAAAAACACAGTTGTCTCCCTTAAATGACCGTTATGCTTGGACATGAATTGTTGAAGTGTTCTGTGTTCAGATTGAGAGAAATGTTATTTATTTGTATGTGTTCTATGAGTTTCAGAATCTGAAAACAATGATTTACTTAAACTAAAGCTCAACTGGACCAAATCAAGTCATACAATCTGTACTGTATTAGGGTCATGTGTTGAAACCTAGTTCTGGTTATTAGATTGTTCATTTGTCATGAAAATGTTAACAACTGGATTTGTCTTTTTGTTGTGAACATGTTAAACCACTGAATTTGTTTGTTCTTTTTTTTTTTTTTTTTTTTGGAGTGACAGAAATATATTGTTTTGAAGCAGTTTAGGGTGTATGTAGGAAGATTAATGTGTAACAAAGCAAACTGTGAAGTTGTCTCCATTCTGGTCCCTTGATAGTGTGAACACAATACACAGGCCCTGTGTCAGTAATGCCACCCCCCAAACACAGGCAGTGCAGCAGGGTTGATTCGGCAGTGGACGACTTCTCTAGTGTTCACCAGTGATCAGGGTTCTAGTCCCTGTTTCAGCATGGATGTTGTGTCCTTGGAAAAGGCACTCAACTCTGATTTTCCTCACTCCACCCAAGTGGAAATGCGTGCCTGACTTTGTTTGAGGAGGATTAAAATGGCAGAAGGAGAGGATTGGGCCCTGCCTTCCTGTGCTGAGTCTTGGACACTGTGGATAAGAATTCACTGCCCCCATGAGCATGAAAGGTTATGTTGGACCTTTGAAACAGAATATGCATGTCAAGTTGAAAAGCAAAATGCAATATGCATGACCAGTTGAAAAGCAAATGCATTATTCCAAGAAATGATTCTGTCAAGGTATATATGAATTTGTAGCTGGTTCATCTGTATTTCAGTTAACTAAAAAAAAAAAAAAAAAAATCTTCATGCTCCCTTACAAGCATCCTAATTAAGGCAGAACAAATCATAATACATTACCCCCCCACCCCCCAGTCCCTATAATTAGTGAAAATATGAAGAACACACGCAAACGACAGAAAGAAAAGGAACAGAGAAGATAAAGAAGAAAACTAATATTGAAATACTGAATTGTTTGCTGCTCATATATGTGTTTGCTCTACATTGTTGTCAAGGCCAAGAATTTTTTTTTCTGAAATAGGAAAAAAGAAAGGGGGTGGGGGGGGGCTGTTTATTTTTTTTTAGAAGAAGTTCATTGTAATTGTACCTTGATTTGTTCATTGTGGTGTTATTTAGAGAGTGGGAAGAAGAATATCACTACTAAAGTCAGAACAATGTGCCAAGGAGGACAAGGTAAAGGGACAGATTTGTGATGTTTGAACACTTTTTTCTTGTGGATTTTTTATGAAAGGTTTTCATTTTAGTCTCTCTTTACTTGTTTGTAGAATTACTAGTTATGTTCTCTGTTCTTTAAAAAAAAAAAAATTGTTGGTGTTTAGTATATTAGATATATCAAGCAAAGTTTTTCCATTAATTTTCTTTGGAGGGGGTGGGTGAAGAAAGTTGGGGGTTTTGTAATTTTTGTTCATTATCTTCTCTCTCTCTTCCCTCTCCCCTTTTTTGTGTTATTTAGGCAATGGATACTGTGCCCTTTTGTGTGTGTGTGTGTGTGTGTGTGTGTGTGTGCTTAAACAACAGTAGAAGGCAGAGTGGTTACGTCAGAACTGTTCCAGGTTGAGAGCGACTGTGTGTTGCAGCATGTCACAGCTGTGTATGTTCATGGCAACGACCTTGTCTGTGTGACCACCCTTGTTTGTTTTGCTGGATGAATAAAACTCCAAACACCAACCTTTTTTTTTTCTTCTTTTTTTTTTTGAATTTTTTTTTTTTTTACTGGACTGTTTTACTTTTATGTTTGTCTTTGTGAAAGTACACAGTTACATTTCCAGTTTCAGTTGGAGGTTCTCGTAAGGCCTGGAGATGTGAATCTATCATCTTTTGGGGAATTTTCAGTCCCTGTACCTTAATACTGGAAGGGATGGATATTAACAGATAACATACTACAGCATTGTTTAAAAAAAAAAGAAAAGAAAAAAAAAAGACGCACATTATCACCCAACCTCCGTCTCATAAGAACAGACAACCATGGAAAGAGAAATCATTGTTTCAGCAGTTTCTTTACTTCAGTTTGTCCATCAGAATAATTACTGCCTTTTATGGGCATGCTTGCAAGAACACAGGGCTGGTTTTGATAATTACTGTCAATATCTATGGTTTCTATTCTGTTCTACTTTTCTTCTGCTTCTCTTTAGATTTTCACAAAGAGTCTTCCTCCCAATTATTAACTGTGTCAGCTGACAATATTTGTGAAATAATACTGTGAGTTTTATTTTTTTCATGTGTGTTTGTTAAACATTTATCAGATGCTAATCTTCAATGCCCTGGCAATTAAAATCTTTTGGCTTAAATGTCACACAACAAATCGAGTTCTATTTACACCGGACAAAATGTTGTAATCTAACACTATCATGAAAGGCCCTGGTCATAAATATTAGCAAAATGGTTGCCAAAATGCACACAACAATTATAAAACAAGATATGTGACCTTGTATACCAGATTTGCAGGAAAAACACCTCAGCAAAGCAAAAAAAATATCTATACCAAAACAAAACACAGCAAATATAAATATTTATCTTTCCCAAACAATGTATATGTGATGGATTTGGAGTAAGTCCAGTCTTCTTAAACATTGGTGTTTTATTTATTTCTTGTGCTTATTTATGAACAAATTTCACTTTTGAAATAAACATTCTTTATTCTACATCCACTTCCAATTTTTATTGCATTTCCTTTTCTTTTTATTCTATGTCACCACACACACACACACACAGAGGCAATGCTTTAAGGCAGCTGAGACCTAGAGACAAAGGTTTTTCTCGTCAATTTCATTCTACGCCTTACACAGCAATTCCGCTCAGTCTCTTTCACTGCCTGGCATCCCCCTCATCACTACTGCTGGCTGCAGTCAAGCTCAGAGCTCTCTCTCCAGCACATTCTTCTCAAAACAAACTTTGAGCAACTTCCTGCAGAGAAGGCATTTCTTCTTTCAGAAATCAGCTGGCCCCTGCCAGCAGGCTACAGACCACAGCCATAAACAAAATGACTCAAAAATAAGGCAGCAGTGTGTAATACAGCACACCAACGCATTTCTACAGGCTCACAAACACCTATGCTTCACTTTCAGCTTCACGTAACACACGAGCAGAGACGTTCAGAATATACATACACATGTATGCACATGCACACACACATAACACAGGCACAAACATTTAGCATTTATGTACACATATGCACACACACACATACACACCCACTCACCCTCACTCTCTCATGCACACATACACACACACACTGAGACAAGCAGTCACATGCAGCTATGTTGACATCTGCACGCACACACACACACACACAAACACAGCTCAGATGGTTACCATTCCCCACACATGCCACAACCGCACCTGCACAAACAGCACACCAAAGACACAACCAAGACTAGGACGTCAGTTTGCACACAGGGTACAGCTCCAGACTTTGGCGAAACTCTTCAATGTTGTCGATGAAGTTCTCCCCCTCGCAGATGAGTTGGAGAATGTTCTCATCACCGGGGGACCAGCCCCTAGAGTCTGACAAATTCCTGTCCATTTCCATTTCTATGTGTTTGCACCCCTCCACCTGCAACACACAGACAACCCAGCTCAACTCAAACTGTGCCCATCGCATGGCCTTCAACTGCCAACGCTTCTTTCAAATGTCTGCCCTATCAAATGACCATGTTAACTGGTCTGCCTACCATGTTAGCAACAGGTGGTGGGGAATCAGGGTTTGATACCTGAGAGGGAAAAAACGGCTACCACATCCAAGGCAGGCAGCAGGTGAGCAACTTACCACTCCTGGCATGGAAAGGTTGTGATGAAAAAAACCCCAACTCTTTTGAGGTTCCTTCATTGGGATCAGTACCCTTTAAAAAGGAACTATTGCAGGGCAAGACTGGTGCCAGCAGTCACAGTAATTCCAGCTCCAACAGCACATACTAAAGTTGTTAACATCAAAAAGTTTGTAGAAATTAATTAAGGCATGGGCGCATGGTCTGACTCGCAGCGGTCACTGTGTGTTTTGTTGCCCATCCTATGCTTCTCACTTGGTCAGCACCATGGTGCTCTTCACTGACTGTTTGGAATGTGTTCAACAGAAATGTCTTTGTGACTTGGGGGTTCACAATTCCATGGACACTGTCAAAGACAATTAAACATTAACACAGAGCAATGTAATATCTAAACAATATTTTGCTCATACGGATAGGAACTGCTCAACGTGTGAGCGAATCTTCTTTCATGTACGTATAAAACAGGCCTAGACCTAAGAATTATTGCAGTCGCTACTGTTCCGTAAGCAAACCACCAGGCACATTAGTAAATTAAGTAAGAGTTAATCTGTGGGAACTACAAGTGATATATTTTCAAAGTGAAAGTGTTTTTACTTTACTGGCTTCAGCAATGCATTTAGCCAAGGATCTGATTATTTCCTACTTCCTCATTTTCAACTAACACCACATCAGCCAGGTGTTGTCTTCTGATAGCAGACACCTGACACAGGTCACACCCCTGTCTGATGGCTGAAAGAGAGAGAGGGAAGAGAGACTGACAGAAGATGAATCAATTGCATGATTCACCTTTGTTTCTGTATGAAGTGGGACACAGGACAAGACAGACACACACACACACATCATGCGTGCATCATCCGACACGTGCACATACATATGTTTTTGCAGCCCTCAACTTGCAACATTAACTGCACGTTTTCAGATATGTGTCTGGTGTGTATACACACACACACACACACACACACACATATATATATATATATATATATATATATATATATATACACACTTTTTTTTTCTTTTTTTTTTAATAACTTTTTTTCGATTCATTATATCATTCTGTGAGTCATGATGCCTAAGTTCAAACATACACAACACACACACACAAACACACACTCTATCTCACGAACTTTTCTAAAAGGAGATTTGATATCAGTATAAAACTGACAGAGATCAATCTGAATGTGTATGGCAAAGAAAAACGCCTGCAAATTTTTTTTTTTTTTTTTTTCAAACTGAACAGATCCAAAGTGGCTAACACTATTACTGTTTAGAAAACGAGAAAAAACAACTCTCTTCTTTAAAAAAAATGAATCAGAACTTTCATTCCTCCAGGCACTGTTTTCTATTTTCCTCAAAACACACTGAAAACCAAACTCTATTTTACAGAAACCCTACACCCTGGAAACAGATTACAAATGCCAACATGGCAGAGTAAAAACTGATCATACACATAAAATCCCACTCATACACATGAGCGAACATGGAACATTAATTCAATTCAATTTCAATTCAAAATACTTTATTATCTGCTTCAATTAAAAACAGAAAATTCTCTTTAGGCTCACTTAAAATAAAATGCCTGTCAGCAAAATTCAAAGAGAAAAAAAAAGAAAGAAAAAAACCCAAACAACTGACACACACTTCACTTATCACCATGCACACATCAATTATTATGTAAAAAGAAAAACGTGGGTAAGATACTATTACATTATGATTTAGAGTGTAACCATTGTGTGTGTCTGTGCGTGTGCACGCGCGCGCGTGCGCACGGGTGTGTGTGCCTGCGTGTTGAGCGTGTGCACACACACCCGCACGCCTGCGTATGTGTATGTTTCAATCATTATAAAAAGGAGAATATTAAGTAAGATAATTATAACATTTCAAAAGACAAAAGCTCATCAACAAATAAAACTGAAAAACGAATGAGCAACTGGCACACCCTTCCTTGATCACAGCGTACATTTAACTATCATGTAAAAAGAAAACATTCAGGTAAGAAAACAAAAATTACGTTTTAAGATAAAGTGAAACATTTCAATGATATAAAAGGAAAATATTCAGTATGACACAGAACAAGGTAATATCTAAAGCATATTTTGCACATGCGGTTAGCAATCACTTATGAATGGAAAAGGAGAAGAAGAGTTTCCCTACCTGAAAACTGATATGGCGGTGGCTTGCGTCCATGTACTTTTGGTACCAGGCTTTCAATTCGCTCTGAGAGATGGTTGCTAAAATGTCAATCTGCCAATGACACACACCACCATGCACATGTATTCATAGGTGAGTGTACACACAGACTTCATTTATCATGCACACAGAGCAATTGTGTGAACAATACAAATTACAATACACACAAACATGTACGCACATACATCAGCATGCATAACATACTTGCTCTCTCTCCCTCCCCCTCTCTCTCTCTCTCTCACACCCGCACACACAATGGCAGCACCTTCACACACACTGTAAACTCCCTTGTAAACGTCCACCCCCACTCTGCACAGGTTTCACCCTAAAGTTGAGGTGTGGATGTTCACTGGGTACTTCACCCTTTGCAGGAGCTCATTTCTCTGACTCCTTTTCACCACGCAGCACTGGCTGGGCTGGGAGTGAGAACTAAACACTACTGAAAGAATGCACTGTATCATGACCACTACTGAAAGAATGCACTGTATCATGACCACTACTGAAACAATGCACTGTATCATGACCACTACTGAAACATGACACTGTATCATGACCATGACTGAAACATGACACCGTGTCATGACCACTACTGAAACATGACACTGTATCACGACCACTACTGAAACATGACACTGTATCACGACCACTACTGAAACATGACACTGTATCATGACCACCACTGAAACAATGCACTGTATCATGACCACTACTGAAACATAACACTGTATCATGACCACTACTGAAACACGACACTGTATGATGACCACTACTGAAACACGACACTGTATCATGACCACTACTGAAACAATGCACTGTATCATGACCACTACTGGATCATGACACTGTATCATGACCACTACTGAAACAATGCACTGTATCATGACCACTACTGAAACATGACACTGTATCATGACCACTACTGAAACACGACACTGTATCATGACCACTACTGAAACACGACACTGTATCATGACCACTACTGAATCAATGCACTGTATCATGACCACTACTGGATCATGACAATGTATCATGACCACTACTGAAACAATGCACATTATCATGACCACTACTGAAACAATGAACTGTATCATGACCACTACTGAAACATGACACTGTATCATGACCACTACTGAAACAATGCACTGTATCATGACCACTACTGAAACATGACACTGTATCATGACCACTACTGAAACATGACACTGTATCATGACCACTACTGAAACATGACTGTATCATGACCACTACTGAAACATGACTGTATCATGACCACTACTGAATCAATGCACTGTATCATGACCACTACTGAATCAATGCACTGTATCATGACCACTACTGAAACATGACACTGTATCATGACCACTACTGAATCAATGCACTGTATCACGACCACTACTGAATCATGACACTGTATCATGACCACTACTGAACCAATGCACTGTATCATGACCACTACTGAATCATGACACTGTATCACGACCACTACTGAAACATGACACTGTATCATGACCACTACTGAAACATGACACTGTATCATGACCACTACTGAATCAATGCACTGTATCATGACCACCACTGAAACAATGCACTGTATCATGACCACTACTGAATCATGACACTTTATCATGACCACCACTGAAACAATGCACTGTATCATGACCACTACTGAAACATGACACTGTATCATGACCACCACTGAAACAATGCACTGTATCATGACCACCACTGAAACAAGACACTGTATCATGACCACCACTGAAACAATGCACTGTATCATGACCACCACTGAATCAAGACACTGTATCATGGAGTGACATCACGCTCTCACTTCAGTTTTCAATGATGCATCGACATCTCATGCGGGTGTTCTGTTCTTTATCACCAGGTCTAAATCCCCACTATCTTGTTAAGCAACACGACCACAAACATCAAACTGAATCATCTTAAACTCATGATAGTTTTCTTCTTCTTTTCTGAAGTGTGGGGTAGGCGTTATAAGGTATTTTACCCTATGCACAGTCATTAACCAACATGGGAGTGGATCTTTACTGAATGCTGAGTGTTTACAAGGCAGTTCATACATGCACCCCCACACAAAGACAGGAACACACAGCCTTCACTCAACACCATTTCAATGCCATCAACCTGCACAAAACGAGGATACACGACATATTTCACAACCACAAGCAAATCAAATATCTGCGTCCCAGACAGAATTTATCACTCACTAAACTGTCATCTGAATTATTTACAACGAAATGAGCATGCAATAAAATGATTTTATATTGCCTGTATTTTACAATGACCAGATTTCACTATATTTTTCACACTTTCTTTATGTACATTTGCATGTGTGTGTATATATCACGTTGTTTGTATGTACCTCTGGTAATGTCTACAGAGCAACAGCAGAAGAGAGGTAACGTGAGGCTGATATACGATTTCTACTGAACAACAAGCTGAAAACGTGGTTACCAGTACTTATATACACATATATACAAACATATACATATATATCAATCCAAATCATGTGTTACTGCTCACCATCAAAAGCAATGTTTTTCAAACTGAAAGTTGTGTACTGGAAACAACAATTTCATCTTCAGCAGCCCACATCAATCAGCATTTCATTGTTTTATGATCATAAAATAGATTTATCACAGTTTTAAACTCTCCCTGTCTTCATCACCGCTTTTCAGTTTCTATCATTTTTAGCAGAATTCCTTGTGTATTTCCAGGCATTAAACACACAATAATCAACTTCAGACAGGCACATGTTCTTCTGAGACAATTTTGATCATCAGATTCGTTCTCCTAGTCAAACATTTTTATCATGATGTCACTGTCATTGTAATTTGAATGTGTGGAAAGAACTGATCTTCAACTATTTTTAAGACCAAATTTGGTATCAGCAGACAAAGCATTCCATAGGAAAGGAATTTGGTAGAGTTGACCATGAATGAACACACACACACACACACACACACACACTCACACACAGAGGCAGACATGGACAACTGAAACATTGTTTTCCCATCGACTCGTGTTTTCACAAGTGAGCCAAGAAAGGGAATGTGCATGGACACCAACATAGACATGAAGTTATGATCACGTTTACAGCAGTTGGTTTTCTTCTTTTTTCCAAGCATTAGTACAGTCTCAGTACAGTCAGTTAGCTCTCCTGACTTTCCACACAGATGGCTCATTTGTATGGGTAAGAAATATAGCTGCCAAAAACAAATGTTAGAATTATGAACTGAAAACTTCCAAACTGATCAGTAACAGAAGGAATTAGTTGGGGACAAAATATAAAACTTCCTTCTTATGCTATCATACGGTGAGATGATGACAGTATCCTTACTTTTTGTTAGAAATCTGCACGTACTGATGATTTAAAATGAATCCAGGAAAGCACGCAGTTTCAAATAGATTGAATTCACAAAAATCAACAGACACCATTGTTGACATGCACTGTTCACGTGAACCAGTCACCTAGAAGATAACTCTCCTGCTCGCAAGCAATGCAACACATTCCACATTTACTGGTCGCAGTGGAGAGTGGAAAGGTCAGTTAAGATATTCTTCGCTTATATCATCATTATGCAAAGTAGGTGCCAATCCAAACATTCAAAACTTTCCAATGCCCTGATCGGGCTCCTTCGTCTGAAACAGACGCAAACAGCAGGGCCTCGATCAGGGCCCATCGTCCGGAGTGAGTTAAGACATGACTACAGACAGCCATCTTCAGACCCTGCACTGACCTCTCTCTCCTGGCGATCAAAGATGTAGTCTCTTTCCAGGATCTCCTTCCAGAAACGGTTGGTCTCATCCCCCAGCTGGGTGTCCTCTACCTGTTTGGCTGTGATCACTGAGTTCACCTGTAAACACACACCTGTCACACTGAATTCACCTGTAAACACACACCTGTCATCACTGAATTCACCTGTAAACACACACCTGTCATCACTGAATTCACCTATAAACACACACCTGTGATCACTAAATTCACCTGTAAACACACACCTCTCATCATTGAATTCACCTGTAAACACACACCTGTCATCACTGAATTCACCTATAAACACACACCTGTGATCACTAAATTCACCTGTAAACACACACCTCTCATCATTGAATTCACCTGTAAATGCACACCTCTCATCACTGAATTCACCTGTAAACACACACCTCTCATCATTGAATTCACCTGTAAATGCACACCTGTCATCACTGAATTCACCTGTAAACACACACCTGTCATCACTGAATTCACCTGTAAACACACACCTGTCATCACTGAATTCACCTGTAAACACACACCTGTCATCACTGAATTCACCTGTAAACACACACCTGTCATCACTGAATTCACCTATAAACACACACCTGTGATCACTAAATTCACCTGTAAACACACACCTCTCATCACTGAATTCACCTGTAAACACACACCTGTCATCACTGAATTCACCTGTAAACACACACACCTGTGATCACTAAATTCACCTGTAAACACACACCTCTCATCATTGAATTCACCTGTAAACACACACCTGTCATCACTGAATTCACCTATAAACACACACACCTGTGATCACTGAATTCACCTGTAAACACACACCTGTCTCTCTCTCTTGTATGTGTGTGTCTGCATGTGTATCTCTTTCTCTGTGTGTGTGTGCATGTGTGTCTTTCTTTCTCTGAGTTCAGAGAGTGCTTGTGAGCGTGTGCGAGTGTCCCTATCTCTTTCATTCATTCAATGTGTGTTTGTGTGTGTGTGTGTGTGTGAGCTGACTGAAAGGCAGTGTGTGGTGTGTTTGGATGAACGAACTGGTTTCTTGACCTGCGACTGATCGGACTCTCTACAACCACACGAGGACTCCCTTGAACGCCTGAGTGGGAGTCCTGTGGACTCTCTAAGCAAACCAACTGTAGGAAGCCCTGCCACTGAATTCACCTCTGCACACGCAACTAACACCTGTCATCACTGAATTCACCTGGACACACACACACACACCTAACACCTGTTCGATTCTGATCCCACACTCACACAGGTGTTACACAGACTCACTCTGTATACACATGTGAAGCAATTACATTCCCGTTGGGTCCTGACAAAGGCAGACCACCCCCACCCCCACCCCCTCACCCTCAGCTAAACAGCTGAGACAGGCATGGCAGAGAGAACTCACCAGGTCGATGAACTGGGACTTGCTCATCTTGTTCATGGTTTTCTTGAAGTCCTCCAGGAAGTCTGAAATGTGGTTCTCCACATCCGACATGCTGAAAAGCATCACACCAAGGGGAAAGTGGTCATCAACTCCACTTCTATCACAGCACTGTGCTACCAAAGCAATCAGAAACATTTCTTCTTCTTCTTCCTATAATGCCCAAAGGTCGCTGTCGACCTTTATTGACATTTACGTGTATGTACATTTTGTTTATTTACCCCACCATGCAGACAGCTACCCTTCCTTCCAGTTTGCACCAGTCTATCACAGTACACTGCCATCAAAGCAATCAGAAATGTTTGCACAAGTCTATCACAGTACACTGCCATCAAAGCAATCAGAAATGTTTGCACCAGTCTATCACAGTACACTGCCATCAAAGCAATCAGAAATGTCTGCACCAGTCTATCACATTACACTGCCATCAAAGCAATCAGAAATGATTGCACCAGTCTATCACAGTACACTGCCATCAAAGCAATCAGAAATGATTGCACCAGTCTATCACATTACACTGCCATCAAAGCAATCAGAAATGATTGCACCAGTCTATCACATTACACTGCCATCAAAGCAATCAGAAATGATTGCACCAGTCTATCACATTACACTGCCATCAAAGCAATCAGAAATGTTTGCACCAGTCTATCACAGTACACTGCCATCAAAGCAATCAGAAATGTTTGCACAAGTCTATCACATTACACTGCCATCAAAGCAATCAGAAATGTTTGCACCAGTCTATAGCAGTACAGTGCCATCAAAGCAATCAGAAATGTTTGCACCAGTCTATCACAGTACACTGCCATCAAAGCAATCAGAAATGTTTGCACCAGTCTATCACAGTACACTGCCATCAAAGCAATCAGAAATGTTTGCACCAGTCTATCACATTACACTGCCATCAAAGCAATCAGAAATGATTGCACCAGTCTATCACAGTACACTGCCATCAAAGCAATCAGAAATGATTGCACCAGTCTATCACATTACACTGCCATCAAAGCCATCAGAAATGATTGCACCAGTCTATCACATTACACTGCCATCAAAGCAATCAGAAATGTTTGCACAAGTCTATCACATTACACTGCCATCAAAGCAATCAGAAATGTTTGCACCAGTCTATCACAGTACACTGCCATCAAAGCAATCAGAAATGTTTGCACCAGTCTATCACAGTACACTGCCATCAAAGCAACCAGAAATGTTTGCACAAGTCTATCACATTACACTGCCATCAAAGCAATCAGAAATGATTGCACCAGTCTATCACAGTACACTGCTACCAAAGCGATCAGAAATGTTTGCACAAGTCTATCACAGTACAGTGCCACCAAAGCAGTCAGAAAACCGCACAAATCTATCAAATGACAATGATTTCGAAAAATTGCATGAAGTTATCAACCTATTAAAACAAAATTAAAAAAAATTAATTGGTGTAAGATCAAAGCTACCTTAGGATACCTGCACTTGAGAAAGAGCTGACAACTCAAAAATGTTATCTTCCCTTTATCTTCGGTTGAACTTACACCAAATATCATTATTTTTTACTTTGTTTTCATAGGTCCAGCAGTCACCATTTCTTAATTTATAAACCTGTTATTTTATATACTGTGAGTGATTATTAAAATATGAACAGTAACTCAATGCATCAATTCCCATCCCGAAACATGACAGCTAAAACAATCCATTTTACCTGAAACATGACAGCTAAACCAATCATTTTTACCTGAAACATTACAGATAAACCAATCCATTTTTACCTGAAACATTACAGCTAAACCAATCCATTTTTATGTAAAAAACAATCCATTTTTACCTGAAACATTACAGCTAAACCAATCCATTTTTATGTAAAAAAACAATCCATTTTTACCTGAAACATTACAGATAAACCAATCATTTTTACCTGAAACATTACAGCGAAACCAATCCATTTTTACCTGAAACATTACATCTAAAACAATCCATTTATATCTGAAACATTACAGCTAAACCAATCCATTTTACCTGAAACATTACAGCTAAACCAATCCATTTTTTACCGGAAACATTACAGCTAAACTAATCCATTTTTACCTGAAACATTACACTTCAACCAATCTATTTCTAGGCCCTTTGACTTTTTTTTGATAATCTTTTTTCACAAATGCACACACACACAACACAACACAAACACAACACACACACAACACAACACACACACACACACAACATGCACACACACAAAAACACAAACACAACACACACAAACACACACACAGAGCGACACAACTGACCTGAACTTGTGTCCGTGTGTCTCCACGGTGACAGCAAAGCCCAGCACCCCCGAGGACAGCACGTGGTGACAGAAGACGCTGTAACCCAGCTGGAGTTCTGTGCGCAGCTTGTTGAACACCGGCTCCTTCATCCGGGCCTGGCACCACACACACCTCTCTCTGCTACACCTCTCAACTATTTCTATGTATACGTGTCAACATACACACACACTATTCTCTGCTACACCTCTCAACTATCTCTATGTACACATGTCAACATACATACACACCGCTCTCTGCTACACCTCTCAACTATCTCTATGTACACATGTCAACATACACACACACTGCTCTCTGCTACACCTCTCAACTATCTCTATGTACACATGTCAACATACACACACACTGTTCTCTGCTACACCTCTCAACTATCTCTATGTACACATGTCAACACACACACACCCCACTCTCTGCTACACCTCTCAACTATCTCTATGTACACATGTCAACACACACACACCCCACTCTCTGCTACACCTCTCAACTATCTCTATGTACACATGTCAACATACACACACACTGTTCTCTGCTACACCTCTCAACTATCTCTATGTACACATGTCAACATACACACACACCTCTCTCTGCTACACCTCTCAACTATCTCTATGTACACATGTCAACATACACACACACCGCTCTCTGCTACACCTCTCAACTATCTCTATGTACACATGTCAACACACACACACACCACTCTCTGCTACACCTCTCAACTATCTCTATGTACACATGTCAACATACACACACACCGCTCTCTGCTACACCTCTCAACTATCTCTATGTACACATGTCAACATACACACACACACCCCTCTCTGCTACACCTCTCAACTATCTCTATGTACACATGTCAACATACACACACACCGCTCTCTGCTACACCTCTCAACTATCTCTATGTACACATGTCAACATACACACACACCCCTCTCTGCTACACCTCTCAACTATCTCTATGTACACATGTCAACATACACACACACCCCTCTGCTACCCCTCTCAACTATCTCTATGTACACATGTCAACATACACACACACTGTTCTCTGCTACACCTCTCAACTATCTCTATGTACACATGTCAACATACACACACACTGTTCTCTGCTACACCTCTCAACTATCTCTATGTACACATGTCAACACACACACACCCCACTCTCTGCTACACCTCTCAACTATCTCTATGTACACATGTCAACATACACACACACTGTTCTCTGCTACACCTCTCAACTATCTCTATGTACACATGTCAACACACACACACACCGCTCTCTGCTACACCTCTCAACTATCTCTATGTACACATGTCAACATACACACACTGTTCTCTGCTACACCTCTCAACTATCTCTATGTACACATGTCAACATACACACACACACCGTTCTCTGCTACACCTCTCAACTATCTCTAAGAACACATGTCAACACACACACACACACCATTCTCTACTACACCTCTCAGTTATCTCTATGTACACATGGCTCTCTGCTACACCTCTCAACTATAGACCTTGTTCGTTAGAAAACCGGAAGTCTGTGAAAAGTTCAGCCCCTTCACCTCGGGACGTCCGGATAAGGCAACATGGCGACTCTGTCCGCTGAAACTGAAAGTGCCCTTGAATCCATGAAAGTTAAAGAACCGAAAGAGTATTTTTTTAAAAAAAGAACAGACAACTGATAAGTAGCGCGAAAGTTGATCTTGTTCGTCGTGCAAAGATTTTCAATTGTCGCGGAACCAGAAACAAGAAGGCGAAGTCGAGTCAGTTTCTGCTGTCACAGAGACATTTCTGCTGTCGCAGCGACATCAACCTCCCACAGATTTTTAACAACTGAACTGAAGAAAACAGTATCGCTCCTGTGTGTGACCCATTCAATCAGAATCTATAAACATTCTAGCATTTCATATTGTTGCTACATAGTATGAGTGAGTGAGTGAGAGAGTGAGTGAGTGTGTGCGTGTGTGTGTGTCTGCGCGCGCACCTTCTAAAAACAGATTTCAGACTTGTGAAAATGGCCATTGCTGTTCCAATGAATTTGATCTTTTTCTGGCTTTTCTATCACATGACTTTTTAATGCATATAGTGGAGAGGAGAGTGTTGAGAGTTGAGCATGGAAATCTGTGGGGAAATGAGTGGTGCAGTTTAGCATGGAAATTGTGGGGAGAAGAGTGGTGGAGCTGTGCATGGAATTTGATTAAAGATAATCATCATCAAGACTGATTCATGTGTGTTTCATCACAGTTGCATTGATGATTAACTGCAAGTAAAGAATGATTTCATCTTATGGTGTAGCATGCATGCATGTGTGCATACAGTACTCACTCATTCATCATTACAAGTGACATACACTGATAAGTCTTCTCAAGACTCCCAGACATTCAGACACACCAGTCTGGTACAATCAGCAGGCCTGTTTACCCAAAGTGGATATGTCTGTACTTTCACCAGGTTAGAATATGTATTTCTTTTATGGAAACCTGTAAGTTCATTGTATCTTAACAACTGGCCAAAGGATTAACACATAATACCAGTTTTCTCTTTGATGCCATTTTTTTTTAGAAACTGGTAGTGCTGTAAATTCTTAGTGTAAATATTTGCATTTATTTACATTTGCATGCCCCACCTCTCACAGTACTTCTTTCCTCCCGTTTTCCCCAGACCCACTGTGAAGCATTTACACAAGTACAATCGACAAACTCACAACTTTTGCTTTTAGAGACTTCCCACAAATTCTCTTTCCGGCCTAATCAAGGGCAAATTACTCTAATTTTTTTTCTAACGAACAAGGTCTATCTCTATGTACTCATGTAAACATACATATGCATGTGCTCTGTGTGTGTGTGTGTGTGTGTGTGTGTGTGTGTGTGCATGTGTGTGTGTGTGTGTGTGTGTGTGTGTGTGTGTGTGTGTGTGTGTATGTGCATGTGTGTGTGTGTGTGTGTGTGTGTGTGTGCTGCATTTGTGTGTGCTGACAGACTAAAACATGCAACATATAAAGAAGATATATTCTAAATTAATATATATTTCAAGAAACGCTAACACTGCTACAAATTTATCATCATAAATTGTTTTATGTCTGGCTCAGCACTGAAAACATGCAAGAAATAAAGGAGATATGTTCTAAAATTACATGTATTTCAAGAAACACTTATACTTCCATAAATCTACCATTATAGATTGTCAAACTGCTCATGCAATACTAAAAACATGCACAAAAAAAAGAAAAAAAGAAAAAAAAAGAAACATGTTCCAAAAGAACATGTATTCTAAGAAACACTAAAAATATCATAACTCTATCTTTATGAAATGTCAAACAGCAGATTTGATACTAAGAGACTGAAACAAAACCATATGAAATGAAACAAAATCTTATTTTATGAGGGCAATGAACAATGAAGAAAGCGCAACTATGATTTTTTTTTTTTTTACATCCAGCCCTCATGGGCAAAAAACCACAAACAGAAAAAAACAACAATCGGATAAAAGGAAAACAAACAAACAAAAAAAACAAGCAACACACGAAAAACAGAAAGGGTGTAAAAATGAAAGCACACACATAACTATTCATGTACAGCAACACCCTTCATGACATGACAACGTCACATGGGGAGATGCGTTCAGCCAACACCACCACCACCACCACCACCACTGTCCATCTCTCCAGCTACGTACCATCAACAGTTCGTTCAGGCACACTGTGCGGATGTTGCCTGGCCCAAACTGAAAGTAGCTGGTGACGCAGGAGTTGGTGTCCCTGCGGTTCACGCTCTTCACTCGGCACTGCAGGTCTCCCGTCGGCAGCTTCAGGATGCGTTTCTGCCATCAAACCGGCGCAACAGCCGAGTGGTTAGTGGCTCAAGTGTTGGGGACTTTCAATTCGAAACTCGGTAACGGCGCCTGGTGGGTAAAGGGTGGAGATTTTTCCAATCTCCCAGGTCAACATATGTGCAGACCTGCTAGTGCCTGAACCTCTTTTGTGTGTATACACAAGCAGAAGTTAAAACATGCATGTTAAAGATCCTGTAATCCATGTCAGTGTTGGTGGGTTATGGAAAAAAGAACATACACAGCATGAACCCCCCCGCCCTCCGAAAATGGAGTATGGCTGCCTACATGGTCATACATGTAAAATGTTACATGTCCGTCTGAGTGTGTATGTGCGCAAGCCAGAAATCAATTGAATGACACAGGGAACGAATGATGAGTGCCCTGCAATGGCAGCCATCAGTTGGCTCTACCCAGGTAGGCAGCCTGTTGTGCAAATGACCCCCTGTTTGTAGAGCGCATAGAGCTTGGTCTCTGACTGAGGATAGGCGCTAGATAAGTATCCATATCATCATCATCATCATCAACCACATGATCACTTCAAACATATGTCACCCCTTGGATCAAAGTGCTGACTGACTAAATGAAGACACAAGAAGCCATCCTGACATAGTGTCATGATGTCAAGCATTCTCCTTCCTTGGATATCATTATGAAAGGTCAACAGTCAGGGCACATTCAGATGAAAGGAAAATGGGTTTATGAAGAAATAGCACATACAGTGTGCGTGTGTGTGTGTGTGTGTGTGTGTGTGTGTGAAACATACGGATAAAGATCTCATGACTAAACACACATGTCAATGATCCTCCTCCTGTTAATCTTCAACCCAAAGCCATATTTCAAACACAATTTGTGATGAGGAAAATGGCCAATAATGAAAAGCTGAAAAAAAAAGAAGTAATGTTGTTATTGGTACTTGAACAAGAGGGATCCAAGTACCATGGTAAGAGAGGAAAAAACAACAACAACAAAACAGGCTACAGCATGGGACCTCAACTCTTTCACTGCCAGGAAAATAAGATTGAAGTGAAATCTATTTGCCAGGGTTTTTTCCACAAAAAACAGGTATACATTTTCAAAAAATTCTGTGCTCTCTGTTATTGGAGAAAGACCCATAAAAGTATATATTTTCTGAAAGGTAAATGAATAAAGAATACAAAACACATGATGTTTTCCCATTGTAAATATTTTCAGTAACATGCTGTTGTTTTGAAATCAGTGTTTTGTTTTTTGTCACATTATCAACTTGTTTAGTACAAACATTAGTCAGGTAATTTGCACTGAAAAATCATATTTTCTGGACAAATAGATAATATCTGTGCAAACAAATTATACCAGAACAACCACAATAAAAAAAAAGACAGATACACAATGCATTGTGATTTCTCCAAATGATAATATGGATGTGAGGCCACGCCCCATCAGTCTCCACCCCCCTCCTCTTCACCCCTCTCACACGGTCACTTTATCCAGTTCTCATCAGACCATGTTAGCTGAGTGCCAAGAAAATCACTCACACTGTGTCCTGCTAATAATTTGGTCACTTTCTGTCGTCTGCTACAGCTGTACGGCTGGCATCACTCATTGATAGTCATATCTTGGCCAGTCTCTTCATTGCTCCCTTTATTTCTATCAAACCGTCCGATAAAAGTTCATCACTGTCTTCTTTGAATTTACGCTTCAATTCTTTCCAAGCATCAGCTAAAGAAAGCAATCTTGGTTGATTTAGTGTGCCATGATCACATGTCTTGAGCACAGAGGAGCCAGGCAAACACTGCGGCAGTAACCCAACCAAAACGTTCAAATAAAGGACTGCCTCATGATGTAGACGGGGTTTCTAGCTATAAATAGAATCTAGAACGATTCGCCAAGCAAAAGCTACCAGTATTTTTGTCAACAAACTCAGTGCAAACCAGGGAAAAGTCAGAATATTTCGATGACGAGGTATCTCGTCATTGTGGCAGCGAAGCGTACATGCTTGCACTGACCAGTTATCTGGTCATATAGGCAGCCTAGGGGTTAAAGGTGTGCCACAAAACCTGTTCGTTCTGAGCTGCACGCTTTTGTCACACCGCCTGCTGTGTAGGAACTGACCTGACCTGACCACCTCTCCATCAAATTCAAAACAGACATAAAATGTGACATTTTCCGACGGGCGCAATAGCCAAGTGGTTAAAGCGTTGGACTTTCAATCTGAGGGTCCCGGGTTCGAATCACGGTGACGGCGCCTGGTGGGTAAAGGGTGGAGATTTTTACGATCTCCCAGGTCAACATATGTGCAGACCTGCTAGTGCCTGAACCCCCTTCGTGTGTAAACGCATGCAGAAGATCAAATACGCACGTTAAAGATCCTGTAATCCATGTCAGCGTTCGGTGGGTTATGGAAACAAAAACATACCCAGCATGCACACCCCCGAAAACGGAGCATGGCTGCCTACATGGCGGGGTAAAAACGGTCATGCACGTAAAAGCCCACTCGTGTACATGCGAGTGAACGTGGGAGTTGCAGCCCACGAAAGCAGAAAAAGAAGAAGAAGTAGTGACATTTTCCATCACCAGGCATGACCTGATACTGTCAAGCCGTGACACTGAGCATCCACATGTAGTGTTGTGACATGGTTTTAGGTATTGTGATATTGGGGCTAGGTAATGTGATGTGAGACTGCATCATTTAGGTAGTGTGATGTGTGACTGCATCATTCAGCTACTGTGATGTGTGATGTGTATGTTGTGTGTGAGGTTACTGTGTGTGAATACATACTTAATTCACTCCGGACGACGGAACGCTGTAGTGGTTTTGACAATTAAAATTTTTTCCATGTTTTCCTCATGGGGCAGCATAAAAATCGCAGCTACACCGGGCACTGCGAACGTGTCAAGGGTTGAATGGAAAGTTTGTTCATGAGATTCCGTAAAAGCACACTCCACAGCAAGCCAGCGAGTTCAGGACCCCACATGGGTCACAGCACAGTATGCGTGAAGAACAAAACTGAATGAAAAGAGCCACAGCGCGCCGTGTCAGGGCACGACACACGACACAGACAGGACGCACTCACCACAGGCAGGAGGTCGGTGGGCAGGGGCTTGCGACACAGCTTGTTGAGGACAAAGTTCCCCACGTCCACCGCGTGCTGTCAACACAAACATACCTGTCCACAGCCCTGTCAACACCTGTGCACAATCCTGTCAACACATTGTCAACACCTGTCCCAACCCTGCCAACACCTGCACACAACCCTGTCAACACCTGTCCCAACCCTGTCAACACCTGCACACAACCCTGTCAACACCTGCACACAACCCTGTCAACATGTCCCCAACCCTGTCAACACCTGCACACAACCCTGTCAACACCTGTCCACAACCCTGTCAACACAAAAACACCTGTCCACAATGCTGTCAACACCTGTCCACAACCCTGTCAACACAAAAACACCTGTCCACAATGCTGTCAACACCTGTCCACAACGCTGTCAACACCTGTCCACAACTCTGTCAACACAAAAACACCTGTTCCACAATGCTGTCAACACAAAAACACCTGTTCAAAACCCTGTCAACACATTGGTCAGTCAAACCTCACCCAGTAAACCATTGAATCAGCCACTACACCTGTCCACCATGCAAGCAATCAATCAGCCTACACATATAAAAAAAAAACTAACACGTGTGTGTGTGTGTGTGTGTGTGTGTGTGTGAAACCTGACTGAATGACACAGGAAATGAATGACAGGCAACTTAAGACAGCTGTTAGTTAGCTGTACCCAGGCGGGCAGCCTGTCGTGCAAATAACTGTCTTTGTAAAGCGCTTGGAGCTTGGTTTCTGACTGAAGAAAGGCACTAGAAAGTATTATTAACAATGATAATAATGACAAGAAGAAGAAGAAGAAGAAGAGGAAGAAGTTGTTCTCAAGAAGACTTCATGCAGTCCTCGTGACAGAAGTCCAACACACACCACTAAACCTCCCATCCTTCCTCCTTCCCTCACTCTTCCTCTATACCCCCCCCCATCCCCCTCTCCCCTCCCCCCCACACCCTCCCTCACCTGAGGTGAGAAGTTCCCCGTCATGAGGCCCTCCACGTAGAACGCCCCCATCATGTGTTGCTGGAAATCTGTCAGCATGGGCATGGTCAGGCTGTCGATGGCCTGGTAACGCTCCGGAACAGGGAAGCTGTTTGGCTCCGTCACCGCGAAGCGCAGCATCCTGAAACACCCAGCCAGGGGGCCCATGTCTTGATGCTGGTCGGTCATGACACACCCTCAGCAACAACCAAGCCCGACAAATACCAACACCAGCATGGACTTAAAGCCATGCTATCGAGGAATTTTGAGTTCATACTGAAAAAAGGGGTACAAAATTTACAAACTTAAAAAAACAAAAAACTTTCAAGAACCAATTGGATTTAATTTCCAAATTCAATACATATCAGAGACAGCTTAAAATTCATACTGAAAACAAACACTTCTTCAGTCCTATAGAACCCAACCTTTTTTTCGGAGCTGGGCCTATCTGCTTCGATCAATAAAAGCAACAATTCACTCATCGTTATGTTACAATCATCGTTTGCAGGGTTCCATTTTACAAGTATCTCCAAATGACCAGAAAACTCCAGTGGTTAGTCTTTGAATCCATGCTGGAAACTGAAGTCACTTATAACAAGCACAACATCATTTTTTCCCCTCGTCCTGGCAAGTGTTAATCTGACACCACAAACTATGGGGGTACTCTGAGTGAAAAATA